>NC_045438.1:65413161-65548220 GCF_002776525.5 Piliocolobus tephrosceles
TGAGACAGGATCTTTCTGTGTCATTCAGGCTAAAGTGCATTGGTGTGATCATAGCTTATTGGGCTCAAGGGATCCTCCCACCTCAGCCTCCTGAGTAGCTGAGACTACAGGCGTGCACCACTATGCCCAGCTAATTTTTTATTTTTTGTAGAAACAAGGTCTTACTATATTGCTTATGCTGGTCTTGAACTCCTGGACTCAAGGGATCCTCTTGCCTTGGCCTCCTAAGTGCTGGGATTACAGATATGAGCCACCATACCTGGCCTCTGTCCTAGATTGTATAGTGTAAGGAGACATACCCAGTAACTGGCTAAACCCCCATGTTTGTTCCCTGAGGACTATTATGGTAGGAAGGACCAAAAGAAAGCCCCAGATACTAGCCACCACTTCTCTGCCTCCACTCCCAAAAGAAAACCAAAGCAATATTGTATTTTTGTCTCCACTGGATAGCCCAAAAAAGCATACCTTTCCGGCTTCCCTCTTACCTTCAACCCTTTACATACCTTCCTCAAACTCTTCAAAGGATATTCTCCCAAGAGCCCTGTTCTGCTGCAGATTCCGCTCCCCTGCTACAGCCTTCTGCTGTCTTTACAGAAACTCGCCTCTCCCTGATTCCAGCTCGTTTGAGACACTGCTCGTTACCCCATAATCTATACAGATTTGTAATCACCCATTATTGGCATATTTAATTTATCCTTAAAATGAAAACATTTTTAGAAATCATGATAGTAATACATGTTGATTGTAAACCACTGCAACAATACAGAAAAATATAGAGCAAAAACTAAGTTTCTTTTCCCTTTCTCTTCTCCAGAGATAAGCAGCATTTTCTATTAATTTGCTCACATACAATCTGATATAGGGCTTTGTTTATTACAAATATAATCACACTCTGCTCCTATTTTTTTGTGACATGCTTTTCTCACGGAACAATATATCATCATGTCATAGTATGTTATATAGATCCACCTTATATATGTTTCTTAATTAAACTTTTTACTTTGAGACAATGGTAGGATCACATGCAGTTGTAAGAAATGATTAACACAGTATGATGGCATATACTTGTAGTCCTAATGATGTGGGACAATTGCTTGAGACCAAGAGTTTGAATCCAGCCTGGGCAATGTAGAGAGACCCCCATATGTATTTTTTTAAAATGTTACAGAGAGATTCCCTGTTCCTTTTACCAAGTTTCTCCCATGGTACTATCTTGCAAAATTATGGAACAATACCAAAACTAGGATATGATATTGACGTTGATACAATCCATCAATCTTCTTCAAACTTTTCCAGTTTTCTCTGTACTTATTTGTGTGTGTTAATTCCATGCAATTGTATCCTGAGTGTGGGTTCATGTATCGACTATCATAGTCAAAATACAGAGTAGTTCCTTCACCAGGAGAATTTGTCCTGTTACCCTTTTATGGCCACATCCTCTTCTGTCTTGCCCCTTCCCCACATCTCTAACCCCTGACAACCGCTCATCTGTTCTCCATTTGTATACTTTGGTCATTTCAGAAACATTAAATAAATAGGGCCTGGCATGGTGGCTCATGCCCATAATCCCAATGCTTTGGGAGGCTGGGGCGGGTGGATCACTTGAGGCCAGGAGTTTGAGACCAGCCTGGCCAACATGGTGAAACCCCATCTCTATTAAAACTACAAAAATTAGCCGAGTGTGGAGGTGTGTGCCTGTAATCCCAGATACTTGGGAGGCTGAGGCACAGGAATTGCTTGAACCTGGGAGGCAGAGGTTGCAGGGAGCCAAGATTGTGCCACTGCACTCCAGCCTGGGCAACAGAGTGAGGATCTGTCTCAAAAAAAAAAAAAAAAAAAGCTGTATAAATGGATTCATTTAGTTTGATTTGGTTTGGTCTGTAACCTTTTGGGATTGCCTTTTTCACTCAGCATAATTTCTTGGGGATTCATCCAAGTTGGTATGTGTTTCACCTTTTTATTGCTCAGTAGTATTCCATGATTTGGATATACCACAGTTTGTTTAACCAGCATTCAAGAACATCTGGATTGTTTTCAATTTTTGGCCATTACAAATTAAATAAAATTGCTATGAACGTTTATGTACAGTTTTTATGTGAAAATAGGTTGTTGCAGTTTTTTTCCCCTGGGATAAGTGCCCAAGAGTACAATTGCTGTAATATATAGTAATTGCATGTTTAGGGGGAAATGGTCACACACATATTCTGCAGATGTAAAGTAATGTAGGGCAATATTTTAGGAGAGTAAATTGGCAGTATTAGGCCAGGCATGGTGGCTCATGACTGTCATTCAGGAGGCCAAAGCTGGAGGGTGGCTCAAGCTCAGAAGTTTGAGACCAGCCTGGGCAATGCAGTGAGACACTGTCTCTACAAAAAAAGAATTTTTTAAAAATTACCCAGGCATGGTGGCACACTCCTATAGTCCCAGCTACTCAGGCATGGTGGTGCAGAGGGTGAGGAGCAGTGGGAAGATTGCTTGAGCCCAGGATGTTGTGAGCCGTGATGGTGCCACAACACTTCAGCCTGGGTGACAAAGTGAGACCCTCTCTCAAAAACAAAACAAAACAAAAAACTGGCAGTATGTATCAATTTTTAAATTGCATATAAGTTTTAATTCAATTTTGCTGTTAGAAACCTATTTTATAGGAATATGTATGTATTTGCTAAGAAATATATGTACCAGGATGTTCATTGCAGCATCATTTGCACTAACAATTTTCAAACAACCAAAAGATTCATATAAAACTACATGTCACAGCTTTATTTATTTATTTATTTATTTACTTACTTATTTATTTATTTTTTGCCACTCAGCTGAGTGAAAACTGTCATCTTGTTTTAATTTGAAACCCCTGGCTGGGTGTGGTGGCTCACGTCTGTAATCCCAGCATTTTGGGAGTCCAAGGTGGGCGGATCACATGAGATCAGGAGTCAGAGACCAGCTTGACCAACACAGTGAAACCCCATCTCAACTAAAAATACAAAAATTAGCTGGACGTGGTGGTGCACACCTGCAGCCTCAGCTACTTGAGAGGTTGAAGTGGGAGAATCACTTGAAACTGGGAGGAAGAGGCTGTAGTGAGCTGAGATCATGCCACTGCACTCCATCCAGCCTGGACAAGAGAGTGAGACGAACGAAAGAAAGGAAGGAAGGAAGGAAGGAAGGAAGGAAGGAAGGAAGGAAGGAAGGAAGGAAGGAGAGAGAGAAAGACAGAGAGAGAGGGAGGGAGAAAGGGAGGGAGGGAGGGAAGGAAGGAAGGAGGAAGGAAGGAAGGGAAAGAAAGAAATGCCTTCTGTAGGAGCTAGAATTACACGACTTTTCATTATTTGTATTTCTTCTTCTGGACCTCATCATCATGTTCTCTGCACAACACATTTGAGTGGTTGGCCTTTTATGGTCAACTGTAACCATTTTACAGGCAGTTTTACACAGTTGTGGGTATTATCCTTTATCTGTTGTTCTGCTGCTTGATCTTTGCAACACAGAACTTTTAGATTTCTGTGTAATCACATCTGTCACATTTTCCTTTAAGTCTTCCTGTGGTGTTTGGGAAGAGCTTTTGTACCTCCCATCCTGGTTTTATCCTTATTAGAATTGGGCTATACATACTAGTTTGTAAGTTGCCTCAAATTCTTTTTGAAAGAAGCAAGGGATATATAGATCCTATAAATAAATACATGTGAGGCATGAGAAATCATTTTTATTTATTCATAACCATCACATTTCTTGAAAAATATAATTCTTGCTGTGCTGTATATATTTTCAAGTGATGCTGGAAGGAGTATTATATTATAACTTTAAAGGATTATGAACACCAAAGGGAAAGGTGCTGTTTAAACACATTGCTAATAATACGTTTGCACATTTTGCAACTGCTCAAATTACATTCACGTGGATCAGCAGCATGACTTGTACTGGCTTCCTCTGAGAAGGACAGAGAGTGAGAGGAGTTCAGATTACTATTGCCTGAGAAGTTGGTTAGGCAAGGAAGTCATTTATCTTGCTGTGGACAGAATAAAGGACTCACCATCCAGCAATTTATAGTTGATCACAGTTGTGTTGCCTAGTGGTGGGGTGCAAAATGATGCAACGTATTTGGTTAAAGACAAGCACAAATATCAGAGTTATTTAGTAAGATCCAAAATTTAAGTTGATTTAGCATTCACAACAAAAATGAAGTCATTTGAAAAAACCAAAAATGAACAAAGAAATAAAAATGGAGATTTAGTCCACATGTCGCGGGTTGATGTTTCCTTGAAAAGAGTGGTCAGAATTTTTGAGCCTAAATCAACCACATATTAAAGTAATTTAACTAATGTAGACATGTTATCCGCTTACCACAAAGAAAATAAATTATAGCGGGCTCTAGACTGATGGCTAAAAAGCCAATTCTCCTAAAATGGAAGGATATTGATGGTGCTCACATTATGTAATCGGTACAGTATGTCAGTCCTAGTGGTCTGGCTAACCAAGGAAGGCTCTGGTTTCAAATGAAAGCATATTTAGTAAAATTCAGTATAATTTTTTCCTAGAACTACTTTGCTCAATTATGGCAAGATAGATTCTACTAATCACAGACTGCAGAGACTTGGAGATTGAGCATGGTTTTTCGGATTGAAATACTTTTTATTTTATGTGCTTAGTCTTCTGCAGTGCCTTAGGGAAGATGGGTCAGAGAGACTAACATGGTTCTTTCTTCTTTTATTTAAGAATTTAAGTGATCATGGAGCTGGAACAAACTTCAGTGCCCATTTAGTCAATTGCCTTCATTTTATAGAAGAGGAAATTAAAGAATAAAGGTTGTGATTTTCCTAAGGTCATGTAGTGAGTTCATGACAGAACCTTGATTATACTTAGGTCTTGTGACACCCAGACCAGTTTTCTTTCCTTTGTAGAAAAATGCGTGCTCCAAAAGTCCAGGCTGACCCAATATTGGGTAACTCAGACATTTTCATAATTTTTCCAGATATAAAGCTATGTTATGTCCATTGAACAATGAAAGTAACTCTTCCAAGTAAAAAATTGATCCAAAAACTAGATCTCTGAACCATGCGATTAAGGCTTTTGTCTTTTTTTTTGTCTTTTCTAGAGCAGACTTTGAGTCTTTGCTTCAGATGCAGAACAAGATGTGGCAACTTGTTGTGGAGAACCGGGTCTCTTGTGCCCGTGCTGTCTCTTTTTTCTGGTGGCTTTGTCATTTGGAACAATGCATAGTGGACTGTAGGCTGAGAAACTGTGAGCTGAGGTAGGAGTGTCATCTAAGAGTGGGAAAGGGTGTCTAAACGCTGAATGGAGCATTTTAAAAGTTAGAATTTGCTATTTTCTTTTATCTTTTTTTTTTTTTTTTTTTTTTTTTTAGAAATGGAGTCTTGCTTTGTTGCCCAGACTGCAGTACAGTGGCACCATGGCTCACTGCCGCCTTGGCCTCCTGGGCTCAAGTGATTCTCCTACTTCAGCTTCCCAAGTAGCTGGGAATACAGGTATGTGCCACCACCCTTGGCTATTGTGTTTTTCTTTTTTTCATGGTGCAATGGTGCGATCTCAGCTCACTGCAACCTCCGCCTTCCAGGTTCAAGTGATTCTCCTGCCTCAGCCTCCCAAATAGCTGGGATTACAGGCATGCCTGGCTAATTTTTTTTTTTTTTTGTATTTTTAGTAGAGACAGTGGTTTCTCCATGTTCGTCAGGCTGGTCTTGAACTCCCGAACTCAGGTGATCTGCCAGCCTCGGCCTCCCAAAGTGCTGGGATTATAGGCATGAGCCACCACACCCAGCCTACCGTTGGCTATTTTTAAAATTTTTTGTAGAGATGAGGTCTCACTATGTTGCCTGGGCTGGTCTTGAATTCCCAGCCCCAAGTGATCCTCCTGCCTCAGCATCCCAAATTGCTGGGATCACAGGTATTTTCAGGTATTTTGATTTACGTATTTTGAAACCCATACTTTTTGTCCTCAAGTCTCACACATTTGCTTAGGCCTTTAGAAGCTCACACCTGTAAAAGAGTGCCATACCTAAGCTGTGATCTTTCCCCCGTTCCGCCGTCTCCACCTCCCACCACCTCCACCCAGGATCCCCTCACACAGGTTGTACCACACTGCAAGGGGATCCTAGAGTGACTCAGACATGCCAAAAATGACAAATTAAGAAATTTTGTGCGAACAGATGTGGTGGCTCACACCTGTAATCCCAGCACTTTGAGAGGCTGAGGCAGGTGGGTCATGAGGTCAGGAGATCAAGACCATCCTGGCAAACATGGTGAAACCCCATTTCTATTAAAAAAATACAAAAATTAGCTGGGCGTGGTGGTGCGTGCCTGTAGTTCCAGCTACTCGGAAGGCTGAGGTAGGAGAATCGCTTGAACCCAGGAGGCGGAGAGGTTGCAGTGAGCTGAGATCATGCCACTGCACTCCAGCCTGGGCGCGACAGAGCGAAACTCCATCTAAAAAAAAAAAAAAAAAGAAAAAGAAGAAGACATTTTATTCAAGTCCATTTGAGAAGTGGTGAGCAAACTGACTAGGCCTTTATTGTTGCTGTCAAATTCCCTTTCCTTGCTCACCCTACAGGCCCAGGCCAGTTTCCTTTCATCTGCCCATAGCTATTCACACGATAGTATGAATTTAATGCTGTTGAAGGCAGGCCTGTAGTGAACATGTGGCATTTCTTTGGCTACTCAACATCCGTTCCTCCTTCCTGATGGCATGTGATTTCTTTTGAGGAGTTACTTATTCCCATGGATACAGCCTTCGTGGGGTATAAATCCAGGTGCCTGCTCCCCACGATGGAAGATTGTGAAGTGGACAGATTCTGTTTCCTCCAGCCCTGAGGGTGGGCATGCGGCCTAAGCTCAAACAAATCTGATAAATGCTTCTGGATCTTTGAACTTCGAACAAGTGACACAAGGACCACAGAAACAGTTAACAGGGAAGCACACTGACTGAGCTGCCTGCTCCTGGCCTTCTGGATCCTCCTCGGTTCCTGCTCATCTCTAGGCCTGACTCTGTCAATTCTGTGGGTACACAAATATCCTTATGTACATTCCCACTTGATCATGCTATTAGGTTGGTGCAAAAGTAATTGTGGGTTTTGCCATTACTACTTTTAGTAGACATTACTTTTAATGGCAAAACCTGCAATTACTTTTGCACCAATAGCTCAGGCTAGTCTCTGTTACTGGCAACCAAGTATCCTGGTCTGAGCTCCCTTTCTGACAGGATCATCAGACATGGGTCTGCAGTATTGTCTTAACACCCATCTGGAGTGTTATCTTAGAATTAGCCTAAATTAGCCCTTTTCTCCACTGGTTACACCCTCCTACCACCCCCAGAATTGGCTTTCTTTTAGTTGGTACTGATACAAGATAAAAAATATTTCTCTAGCTTTCTAGCCCCACAGTTTCTCGTTATTAAGATGAAACAAAATGAATACTCATCAGAACTGCATTTCCACATCTATCACTGATAGGAGGCCTCTATTCTCCTGCCAAGGGCCCCCAGCTCAGGAATTTACCTCTCATAGCAAATGTACTGCAAATTTTCTCTGCCAGAATAGCTAAAATTGAAAAGACTGACCCGATGTGAAGTGACTACAACTTTCACACATTTGCTGGTAGGAATGAAAAAAGATATAATCACTTTGAAAGACTATTTGATGGTTTTTAATAAAGTTATGTACATGTCTACTCTATGAAACAAGAATCCCACCGCTAGGTATATGTCCAAGGAAAATTAGTGCATATGTTCACAAAACCTTGTACAAGAATGTTCCAGCAGCTTTATTCAAAATAGGAAACAGTTTTTTGCAAAACTGGAAATAACTCAAGTATTTATCAACAGAAAAATGGATTAAGACATTGTGGTAAATACTAAGCAATAATAGAAAAGGACAGATGACTGATATATGCAACAACATGCATGAATCTCAAAAATATTATATTGAGTCAAAAAGTCTGGGCTCCACATGGCTCCATTTACATGAAGTTCAAGAATAGGCAAAACTATTCTAGGGTAACAGAAGTCAGAAAAGTGGTTATTTTTGGAGGAATATTGACTAGAAAGAAATGCAGGAGCCTTCTAGGGGCACTGGAAATATATTTAATCTAGGTGGTAGTTTGGTTACATGAGTGTATACATATGTAAAATGTATTAAGCTGTACATTTAAGATTTGTAGATTTGTAGACTTTATTGCATGTATGTTATAGTTAAATGAAGAAGATTAAAAAATGGAAAAATGACTATATGGACATCAGCAGTTCTATAATTTCAATGCATTTTGTTAATTCTGTACCTAGTCAAATTAGATTTATACTCCAATCACATTGGGAAGGTTTGAAACCTTCGGCACTTTCCCCTCCATTCTCTGTTTGCATAGAGGCATTAGGAAGCAAATCTTCTCCCTTCTAGAATTGCTTTTATGTTCAAAGGAAGAACATTGGGAGAAAGTAATGATTAACACAAAGGAATGACTAGGTTAATCGTAGGCTTTCAGGCACCAGTAAAGGAGGTATTTCGGGTCAAGGGAGGGGCAAGAGAATCTTCTGGAGTATACCATACTAAATGGATAGAGATGAGTAGTAAGCTCTTAGTAGACACTGGATCCACTGGTGCAACCAACAGCCTTTGCTGTTTCACTTCTGTGATGGAAAAATCAACCTACTTGTTTCCAATGGACAGGAGGAAGGGTTTGTCTTCTGGGACCAGTATTTCCCCTGAAAGCTGGCAGAGAGGATGAGAGAATTACCTGGGGCAAAGCAAGCAGCTTTCCTCACCCCCCACCCCCACCCTCCCCTATTCCAGAGAGTAGGAAAAGGAGAGACGAGCTCAGGAAACAGTGATGTAGGTACAAGTGGAAAAGTACAGGAGAAAAGGAATACAGGGAAGCACCCAAGGCAGGAGACACAGCAGAGGCATGGGGAGTTCAGCAGAAAGCACCATGAAAACAGATGGGGCAAGTGGAGGAGCCTGCAGTCTGGGAGTCTCCTTGCCCCTCATGGAGCAACAGAAGTGGCCTCTTGGCTTCTTCTTTCAAGTCTCCAAACCCTCACTCCCAACTCTATGCCTACAACAGCATAGGCATTTTCTTTTTTTTTTTATTTTTTAATTTGATTTAATTTTATTTTAGACAGAGTCTTGCTCAGTTGCCCAGGCTAGAGTGCAGCGATGCAATCCTGATTCACTGCAGCCTCCGCCTCACAGGTTCAAGTGATTCTCCTGCCTCAGCCTTCTGAATAGCTGGGATTACAGGCACCTGCCACCACACCCAGCTAACTTTTTTTGTATTTTTAGTAGAGACGGGGTTTCACCATCTTGGCCAGGCTGGTCTTGAACTCCTGACCTCAGGTGATCCACTCGCCTTGGCCTCCCAAAGTGCTGGGATTACAGGTGTGAGCGCCGCGCCCGGCCAGGCATTTTCTTAAAACCTCATCTGATCACATTATTCCCTAGATTAAAATTGTTTGGTAGCTCAACATTGTCTCCTTAAACAAAATCCAAGCTCCTTAATGTGTCCTTCAAGAGCCTTTTATGACAGGTCCCTGCTTCTCTAGCCTCATTGATTTTGTGAATAATGAGTGAATATGTTTAGTACATTTTAGTTATAAATTCTCTTTACAGAATCTGGCTGTAAAGTTCCACTTTAAGAACCCTAGAAGGATATTGGTTGTATTTATATAACCCAACTCCAGGAGGAGGCCGTGACTGAACTCCTGTCTGTGCAGCAGGTGCCCTGGAAGGAGCTGATTCCATCCACCAGGATGACCTGTACTCTTACCTATTGAGTGGGGCAGGAGGCTGGGATTACCTAATAGAGATTTGAATGAATTACACCATCACCCTATGACTCTCATCAAGGACCCTGGTGCTGACAGAGAAAGTCCTCTCTTTTATTGTCCAAATCCTGGCCACCCTTCAAGACCCATTTCAAATACCACCTCAGTCTCAGGAATAAGGATTTCTGGTATTTTGGCAGCATCCCTGGTTTGTAGGGATGAGGAAGATTTGGTACCAGAAGTTGACAGGCCTTGGCATGAGGGGGTGCAAGTGGTCCAAGGTTCAGTCTTCAGGGCCTACAACAATCTGTCCCCCTACTGGGGCACAGAGGCAGGCAGTTCTAGCAGCCAACAGTAGCTGAAATAGAATGAAAGCTTTTGTCAGGGTGGTTCCGGGTGACCGTTCCCTTAGAGCAGGAACCTGCCTAGGGATATGAAACTAGGTTCAGGTGCCTGAGGTAAGATGCAGGCAAGATAAACGCAGGGTGTCAGGGCCCCAGCCTGGGTTAGGAATGTGAGTCAGATCCCAGTCATGCAGGCCAAGTCAACCCCCCGTCATGGCTGAGGGAATGCAGGAATTTTGAGGGTCTCCAGGTGTTAGGGGCCCAGTGGATGATGCTGCATCCATGAACTATCAAAAAAAAATGCTTGATTCAGCCTGACCAGCTGCTAGATTGGCAAGGCTAAAGTCATTCTAGCCAGAGCTCAAGAACTAGGTGTGGCTTAGCTTGAGGGCAAATGTGAGCTGCAGCTGCTCCTGGTTGGGGAGGCAGGGGCTGGACCTCCTCCTGCCCTCCCCATGATATGTGTTGGCACCTCTCCTCACTCAAGTCTACATGCTCTTACTGTAAACCACCTCCGCAGCATGAAGCACAGGGCCAGGCACACACAGGAAATGAGAATCCAGTTGGATGCAATTGCATGTAGCTCCTTAGCAGTGCAGGCCTTGGTGTGCGCTGAGCTCTGTAACCCAGCCCTTTCCCATGGTACTGATACCACTGATCAGGACTCCTCTTCCTCTTTGTGCAGTAGAAAGTTGAAACAGCCACTCTCCATTCTTGCTGGGAGGTAGCCTGGCACCAGTAAGCAAATGGAGGACAGTACGTTATAATCCATACGTACCTTCCCCTGCCATCTCAGCGTTTATTCCTTCTGCCTTTCTGCTCCCAACATCAGCGGAAAACCTTCATCCGGTTGCCATGGAGACCAGCCACTGACTCTAGAGTGCCTGTTTATTAAAGATGAAAGTAATATATGCCTGGTTAATCTGAGCAGCTGTCAGAGAGAGATTCGGCTATTAGTAAATGAAGGCACTAATTTTGAGGCATGATGACTCATTTAGGAGAAAGAGACAGGCTCTGCTCCGTCTTCTGAGTGGAGCTGGGTAGTAGAGGTAAGGTCTGCCCTAGGCAAGCATTTCTTGTTTGGGTTTTTACATTTATTTTCTAACGGGTATGGTAACTGTACTTCTTTTTCCCCTTATTTCCTACTGAAAATATATAGCCTTTCAGTAGTGTGATAGATTAATTAGGCTTTGTGGGCAGGCCCAGGAAACCCAAGCCCTCCTATGACGTCGTTTCCTTTGGAAAATGCATTCTGGATTCCAAGCCACCTACTTACAAATGAGGTTGTCTGTTTATTCATTCAACAGTCTCCACCAGGTGTGCGAGAGGAAAAGAGGCTGTGTTGAGCCACGTGGAGGACTTGATGTGATTTATGTGTGCTTAGACAGGTAGGAGAGAAGCCGTCACCTTCCAAGGGAGTTGATCAATTAGGTGAGAAGGGTGACGTGATCTTTAAAAAATTGGTCCATTTGTTTTTACTTTCTGTTCTTTTCATTTTTTCAATAGTAAAATCTGAGGGAAAATTTGAATTCTGAGACTCATTATATTGATTCACCAAGTACTTTCCAAAATCAGGTAAGTAGCCTGTGTTAATCTCTGCTGGGTTGTGAAGAAGAGCACACTCTCCTTCCCCACACTGCAGTGCGTTGGGATGAGCAAACCACCTGGGAGTGGTACAGGGAGAAGGCTACTGCCAGCTGGCCCTCAAGTGCAGAAACAAGGTTCCAGCCCCACGATCTCATCATAGTCCAGCCAAGTCTCTCACCCTTTCTGACCTCAGTTTCCTCAACTGAAAATGAAGGAAAGAGCAAGCTAATCTTTTCCAATTCAAAATATTCTTTTGTTCTTGAAGAAGACTGTCAGTGCAGAAAGGGCCCCTAACCTGGAACAGCTGGGCAAGGGTTAACCCTGGTATTAGGTTACTGTTAAGCAAGTACATCCTGTGCCTCTAGTCAAATATGTCTCAGGCCAAAGCTGCTACTTGTCTCTAGTTAGTCTCTCTGCATCAGCACCCAGGCATTCACGTGGTGGTCTGGGCAGGAGCTCCCACTCTGTTTTCCCTGAGCTACCTAGTCCATGGGAAGGAAGATATATGCAGCTAAGGAATAGGAAGTGGATATTCTCAGTGCCTTCAAGACATGATGCATCCAGAACCTAGATCAGCCAGGAGCTGCAGAAAAGAAGCTTCAGGGCAGCAGGCCTCAGAACTGCTGCTAACCAGTCCCCTGAAGCATTTATTTCTCACCCTCTTCGTGCCTAGGGCAAGTAGAGCTACTGCTGTCTGGTGCCACTGTAATGCTTTCTCCTCCTCTGAGTTCATCCTGGAAACATTTTCTCCCATAAGACACGCACAGGTCTTACGTTTACATGTTTCCCTGAAAGAAATTTGATTCCATTGATGGGATGACAAGGTAGATCATAAATGAACACTTTTTAAACACATCTTTAAAAAAATAAGTTTATGCCAATTGTACAAAACAATAGGGGAAAGGAAATAATATTCATTTGTTTATCCATTCATTGGTTTAACAATTACCTATTGTAGGCACTTATTATGGGCCAGGGATTGTTCTAAGTATAAACCTGCCCTAGAGGATCATGTATTAATTTTTCTTAAAGTCAGCTTTATTGAGGTATACTTTCTATACAATAAAATTCACTCATTTTAAGTGTAAAGTTTGATGCATTTTGACAAATGCACGGGGTAGTATAACCACCGCTAGGATCAAGATAGAGAACATTTACATCACCCTGAAAAGATTGCTTGCGCTGCTGGTAGTCAATCTCCTACCCTCCCCCCAGCCACTGGCAACCACTGATCTGATTTCTGTCACTAGAGTTTTGCCTTTTCTAACATGTCATATAAGAAGCATATATTTTAGCAGTGAATACAGCCAAATGAGTAAATAGACATTTGCATTCCCAAGTAAGGCAAGAGCTTTGAAATGGGACATACAGGCTGTGCTATGGGAGCATGTAAGCTAAGTTGAGAAGAGGCTTCTAAGCTGAGATCTGAAGGGCAGTAGCAGTTTTTTAGGCGAAGAGTGAGAGTAAAGAGTGTTCCATGCTGGGAGGCTACTGTATGCAAAGGTCAAGAGGAGACAGACTGCAAGGCGGATTCATCTAGGACCTGCAAGTTTTCACAGCTCAAGGATGGAGTAGGAGAGAGTAGGAGTGGCTGGTCAAGACTTTGAAGAGATAAACCAGTTCAGACAAAGAAGTTCTTTCTGAGCATTGTTTGACCTTTATTCCCAGTGGGGAGCGATGGAAGGATCTTCAGCAGAAAAGTGACGGGATCAGATTTGCATTTTAGAAGGATCACTCTCCCTGCATGTAGGGAACAGATGGAGGGCAAGGCAGGAGGTAGGGCCCCCCTATTAAGAGGCTGGTGCAGTGATCCAGATGAGAGATGCTTAGAGCCGCCGCCAGGGGAGGGGCAGGCAGTGAGAATGAAGAGAAGTGGATAAGTATGGGAGAAATATAGGAAGCAGCAGTAACAGGACTTAGTAACTTACTGGATAGTGGAGAGGACGCGAGAGAAAGGCCTCATGGAGGATTCCTTGGTTTCCAGCTTGGACACCTGGGTGGGAGATGGTGGCATCAATGAGATAGCAAATTCAGTGGAGCAGGGTTGGAGGGGTGGGGAGAAGAGACAATAGGTTCTGTTTTTGACATGTTGAATTTGGGGGTGTCTAAGAAAATGATGTCCAGCAGACAGTTGGGTGTTCAGGTCTCAGGAAAGAGCTCTTCACAGAGCTTATTCTTCTCTAGTCTCTGTAAACGGGCTTCCAGGTTCTTTCATAGAATTTCCTTGCAGAAAAAAATCAAAGGATTTGTCCTGTCAAGTGGAATGTTTATCATATGAAGGGGATTGGCTTCTTGTGTAGTTTGGTCTAGAGAGATTTGTTTCCATGTTACAAACCTTTGAAAAACTGGGAAAAATTTAGTGACGTCCGACTTTGATGACATCTCTTCTTCCCCAATGCAATCTATCTATTGACATAATAATCTTGAATATCTTGCAGATGAGGAAGAAAAAATAAAGTCAAATGAGCACACCAAGGCCAACCAGATCTGAGCTTTCTAATCTTAAATTACCCGGGGGTGTGGATGTTATGTGTCTACTGACATTGGTAGATTGTATATGGTTGCCTTTATAAAATGAAGCCCATAAAAATGTTTCAGTAAACAGAGTCCTTCAAGTGAACTAAATGTCAAAGGAAAATCTTTCCCTTGCCATCTTCCTTTTCTCTTTTAAACCGAAAGATCCTAAAGAAGCTGTATTAGTGCCCTCAAGAGAAACAGAAGCAATAGGATATATAGATCTATATGTTGGATCCTATATATAGGTATAGGATATATAGATGTATATATCCTGTATACAGATATCAGATATATAGCTCTATCCTATTGATCTATAGATTGAAATATAGGATATATATAGAGAGATATGCATAGGCCTGATATATACACATAGGTCTGATGGCTGAGGCCAGAAGATGGATGCCTCAGCTCAAGGAGAGAGCACATTCACCCTTCCTCTGCCTTTTGACGCTACTTGCGCTCTCCACGGGTTGGATGGTGCTCACCCACATTGGTGAGGGCAAGTGTTCTTTATGCAGCTACCAATTCAACACCCTCATGACACACCCAAAAATAATGTTTTACCAGCTGTCTGGGCAAACCCTTGGCCCAGTCAAAATGACACGTAAAAGTAGCTATCATAGAAACTCATTTCAATGTTGTTTTGTTTTATTACAGGAAGACTAGAGAAACCTAAACCTAGGTGCTGCCACTGGGACAAAGAATAGGAACCAGACACAGTGCTGTTTTAGGGTGGGGCAGAATTATGCTGAGGGAAAAGTTATTATCACTCTTTAAGGCCAAGGAAGCCACAATTTTTAAAGAAGCTTCTAGAAATGCTACCTAATAGAAAAGAAAGATAAACTTCTGTAAGGAATTTCGTTCTTTTCAGGATTCACAATCTGAAATGTAGAAGCTCATTCCTTTATGGTTCTCATAGATATTTAGTGTGACTGAGGGGTCAGTGGATCCATAGCACTCGGGCCAGGCTTCTCCCGAGTCCCTTTCTTCGGCACAGAGGGAGTGACTCACAGATCCTCTACCCCCAAAGGCGTTGTTTTCTCATCTCAACAAGAATCCTGCGGCTGTCATTTTATCAGCACACGTCACTAGCTTCTCAAGTGAGACTACTCTTAAGTGATCTGTGTTTGAAGAGTGCCTTTCCCTTTCTCTTCCGTAACTAAGAGGATGAAAAAGTACACTCACTCCCTGTATAAAAGCTGTGTGTTGTGAGCAGTCATCTTGCCTGGCTGAGAACTCTAGGATCATTTTCTCTGCTCTCCGTTAGGCTGACACTCATAGCCAGTCCTTCTGTTTATTAGCCCTCTGAATCTTAATACTTTTGCTTTCATTATAACATAAGTCACATTCTTCTTGCATCTGCCACTGCATTTTCCAAAAGGGTTGTGTCAAGGGAAATTCAACACTCACCTTTCTCATTATTTGCCCACCAGCTTGCTCACTCATCAAAAGACCAGAGTTATTTGATACTTCAGAAGAGTATTTTCCCCCTTAGATGATGTGTCAAGGGAAGGGGAGCTGGCCCCAGTGTCAGGTGACGGAATTTTCTTCACATTTCTGCTGTTGACTCAATAAATGTCCTTGGGCAAGTCACGGAGTCTCTTCATGCTTTGGTCTCTGGGGATAAAATCTGCCAACCGCAGCATGCGTATTTGAACCTCAGTGCCCTCTGGAATAAAAATAGGAGGGGACCAGGTGTGCACGTGACCCCAAGCTGATGGGAAGAGGATGACCACAGGATTTCAAAATGTCCTTGAGCTGTAAATTCTATAATAGGGTCAGGCCCACCAGTAGCCTTCAAGCATTGGTACAGTGGTGTGTGGTTAAGTTCTAGCACTTGAATTTTTTCAGCAGAAAGGAGGCACTGTGTCAACCTCCCATCCATGGATATTCTATTTGCTCTGTGTCCCTGCGTCTCTGCATTTCCTTGCCATATTACTCACTACTGGTGGTTATTACTTGCTTGATCACTTGTCTCCTGGTCTGTAAGCTGTTTGAGGGAGGGGAGCATGTCTGCCCTTTGCAACACTGTACCTTCAGTGTGGTACACAGGAGCACATGCCTGGCACATAGAAGTTATGTAAGAAACATTTGCCAAGTGGACAAATGAATCGTGGTGCCTGGCCTCTATAGAAATCCCTTTTCTGCATCGTTAAGGTTCCCAAGCCTGGCCAAGAAGTAGTGGGATCTGATTAGCCTCATCTCTTCATAACCCTACTTCCTATCATGTTACAATGAAAGCAGATCTCAGCCCAAATGCTGGCACACATACACATTTATTAGTAAGAAGATTCGAAATCATTCATGCAGCTGGTTCTGTAAGCTTGGCAAATTTCCAGACCTCTGACCTTTTCAGTGTTTTGTCCACACTCTACATGAAAGGGCCTCTTAAGAGTGACAGGGCAGTATTCTAAAGACCAGCTTTTAATTGCACCAGGTAACTGAATTGTCTGAATTCATAGCTGAACACAGGACAAGGTCAGAATCGCATTTCTTATGCCATTTAGAAAGGTGAGAAATGAAGGGCTGGCCAAAATCTTACACCCAGCTTATGTAAGAGCAGAGACTGTCCCTAATGCTTTCTCCAGTCCACTTGTCTTGAACACCATTAGGTTCAACAGTAAAAGCCCATTTCTCACTTCCTTCATGTTAATTAACTGATTACTAATTTTACCAATGAGAAGCCATTTTTATTATTTATCGTTATGATTTTTATCATTTTGTTAATTAGCCAAGCTTCTACTGTTGACTCCAGATAAAGACAGTTAAAGCACTTGGGGTGACCACCTAAGTAAATTTTTCATGGTGAACCAATGGAAGCAACAGAAGCAGCTCAGACTTTTGAAGAGTGATGAAAAAGACCCATGATGCCCTGTTCCTTGAAAATGAAGAAAAGGGTGACTTAGCCCTACAGAGTTTTTTTCTTTACATGTTCTTACCAACCCTCAGGAGATATTCAGTCTACTAGCTGGTTTCCCCATGTGGATCTCAGTCTATGGGATGTAACTGGGAGTAATTTACCTTCAGGGTTCTCTGACAACCTCCTTAGCTATGTAGGTGATTTCAGGCCCAAGGGGGAAGATATCAGATGAGCCCAGAACATTTTGATTCTACTGACCGAGGTTCCTCACCTCCCTCCCTTTGTTTCTGATAAATACACATATTAAGGTCAGCTGAAGAGTCATCTGTGATGACTACCCTGAATCCTTACTCCTCTGAGTTTCTGTCTTCTATAGCCTCTTAGCCATGTTGCAGGTGAAGGTCTCAAGTTATCTGCACCACTAGGAATCTTTTGTATTATTGTGACTGATACGTATCCTCAGAGTTGTATCAGTGTTTTCCCCTACACACACATGCACATACACGCACCACACACCATGCACATTCTGTAAGACGGAGCCTCTATTTTTGGTGTCTGCTTAGCCCTCCAGTTTCCCACTGGGAGTAGTGGTTTTCTCCGAACTTGAGACAACTTGGAGATCCTGTCTAACTTTGGTTGCTCTTCCTTGTCAGACTGGAACTTACTCTTAGTACAGTACAGCCAGTCACTGGCTCTCAAGGAACTCATCGCCCTGAACTATGCCTGACAGGACCAGAACACCATCATCTCGGACAAACACTGCCACTTTAAGTTCCAGCTCCCTTTCTATCCTCATGCATTTCAAGGAAATCACTTGTCTTCTCATTACAAGCAGCCAGAAAGAGCAGACAGTAAAATACAGATAAGACGGGCACAGAGGGAGATGGGAGGAAAGTCTCTTGGATAACTGCCAAACTTCACCCTCATACAATGGGCCCCAGTAAAACAGTGGGCCTTAATAAGTACATTCCTTTCCTTTCAGGTGCACTAAGACAGGGAAGCTAAAGGCAGGCTGGGGGGATATGCCTGCAGCTGCAGAAAGAAGTATGGGAACAGACACACAATTCTCCCTCCCAGATAAGCACAACAAAGAGACACAGAAGCAGTCCAAGCCTGATATAAACTCTCCCACCCTGAATCTTTAAAAACTCTTAGTCTGCAAGAGAGTGTGGCTTCTGACTAACTCGGTCAGAAGTCCCTCCAAGGCTTAAAATAAACCTGTTAACTGTTAAGCCACCCTTCGTGTTTCCTCCCTCTTTCTTTAATTCTTACAATGCCTTCCTGATGGCTGACTACCAGGAAACTCCTTGGATACAATACTCAGCCTGAAGCTGCTGACTCCCCTGGGTGTTGCCCTCTTGACTACCCATGGAAGAGCTAACCCTGTTGACAAGAGCTTCCCCCTGCTCTAATCCTACCTGGTTTTGGTTTCGTTTCTTTCCCTGCCATCTGGGCAGCTACGTTGGCCCAATGAATTTGACTCATAGTATTATCATAGTATAGGGCTAATTTTATATGTATTTATTTCCATGGTAAACAAGTTACTCACATTTTCTGTCATTCCCACTAACCTTGCTAGGGACAGTCCAAAAGAGCAGCTATAAGTGAGGATACTTTGCTGTGTATGACCCTGTCCCTAGAGCAGATTGGTTCAGGGTTGACACCTAGCAAAAAGGCAGTCAATAGGTTGGTCAGCAACTTTTCTCATAACCTGATGCACACATAAAAGCTGGGTTAAATGCCATTTCTTCCTTGGAAATTTAACCAAAGAAAGGTCAAGAAAAAAAAAAAAAGGACTTGGTAGGATGCTTTGAAATGAAAAGATAAGAATTGGAGCTACAACAGGTTGTAAGAAGCCCCCGTTGCAAAATATTGAAACTATGAGCAAGCTGTAATGATGGTGGAGAGAAGAGTTTCAGGCCAAGGGAAAGAAGCAGCTCAGGGGAGACTGAGCTAGGCCAGTGGACATGGCCCCCTAACTCCTGCCACAGAGTCCTGGAGTCTCCTGGAGCCAGAGCGGCTCCTCAGTACCAGGGCAGTGAGGCCTTTCCCTTCCAATGCCTCTTCCTGCCTTCCGTGGAAGGCCAACTCCATTAATGTTCCACATTTGCTCTTACAAAACATCCCCTTCCTAAGCTAACCTAGATAAGTCTGCTCCTTACAACCAAGAAAACTCACCTACTTTACTGGATTCTCTCTGTGTGCAGAGATGGTGGCATATATCTTTGAGCTTTTTGCTCCTAATATAATGCATCGTAAGGGTAAGTGATGAGTTCTCAGTAAATGAAAGTTGAATAAACGAAATTTTTGAAAACCCGAAGGAACAGACAAGTTCATACACTTACTGTTTGTTGTAAAGTCTTCAGTCTGGCTTTCTGGAAGTTGAACAAAAGATGGCTACATTCCTAGCATCCCCTCCAAGACTTTTCCTAGTCCATGAGTTTAGAGATGGACTGCAAATTTTAAACAATACAAATCTATAATCAGATTCAAAATCTCCCTCAAGAGGATAGATTCTCTACTCCTATTCTCAATCCAGTTTGTTGAACTGATCAACACACACACACACACACAAACTCAAAATTATTTTAATATATGAATAGTCCTCAGTATTGTTGTTTTGTTTTGTTTTGTTTTTTTGAGATGGAGTCTTGCTCTGTTGCCCAGGCTGGAGTGCAATGGGGGGCGATCTTGGCTTACTGCAACATCCGCCTCCCAGGTTCAAGTGATTCTCCTGCCTCAGCTTCCTGAGTAGCTAGGATTACAAGCACCCACTACTGTGCCGGGCTTATTTATTTATTTATTTATTTTGAGACAGAGTCTTCCTCTGTCCCCAGGGCTGGAGTGCAGTGGCGCGATCTCGGCTCACTGCAAGCTCCGCCTCCTGGGTTCACGCCATTCTCCTGCCTCAGCTTCCTGAGTAGCTGGGACTACAGGCGCCCACCACCATACCTGGCTCATTTTTTTTTTCTATTTTTAGTAGAGATGGGGTTTCACCGTGTTAGCTGACATGGTCTCGATCTCCTGACCTCGGGATCTGCCCCCCTTGGCCTCCCAAAGTGCTGGGATTATAGCCGTGAGTCACCACATCCGGCCAGTCCTCAGTGTTTTTAACACCTGAGTTAGTGGTTCTAATTGTCTGATTGAGTTAAAAATTAACCAGAACTGGTTTGAGATCATCTTCCTGCTTGGAAGTTATTTCATCAATTCATTCTTTTGTAACATTGTAAAAAAGTAACTTATGACAAGGAAGTAGTAACCTTTTCTTCCAAAGATATATAAAAATAAATTTGGTTATGAAGATAACTTTTGAACTTGGAGTTACTGAAAATTATTTACCATCAGAGAAATATGTACTGGTCCTAAGAATAATGATAAAAGCCATGGCCCCTACTCTGGCAGCTGCTGGGCTGGTGGTAGAAGTTGTCTCATCTGCTTTTCCCCACCTTTCTGGGAGCACTAGTAGCTTTGACTATACACAGCTATCAGGAGAGGGGGAGTTCAGCCTAGACCAGGGGTTGGTCTCAAACCTTTATTGCAAAGGGCTGGACAGTAAATATTTCAGGTTTTATGGGCCTCATAGTCTCCACTGCAAGTATTCCACTGTGCTATGGTTGCACAAAAGCAGTCATAGACAATATGTGAAGGAATGAGTATGACTGTGTTCCAATAAAAGTTTATGGATGCAGAAATTTGAATTTTATATAATTTTCATGTGTCCCAAACTATTATTCTTCTTTTCAGCCATTTAAAAACGTAAAAACCATCCTTGCCTTGTGAGCTGTATCAAATCAGAGGATGAGAACATGGACGCAGGTTTGGGGTCCCTGCTTCCTACCCTAGCTGAGTGCTGGGGGAACAGGCTGTAGAGTAGACGCCTCAGGTCAACATGCGGGGCTCCCAGGGTGGAAAGACTAGGGTCTCCCTTCCCAAGGTGAGTTCTGGAGTGACTGTGAGCCCTAGTGAAGCTTCATGTCCCTCATGGTACCACAGCAGCAGAGCAACGGTGGCCAAGAGGCCTGGACAGAACACCATGGAGCCAGCTCTGTGACAGGCCCCTACAAATGATAAGGACAAACAGTTAAAGTTCCTGAGCCTCCATTTCAAAGTAGAGAAGAAGATGATGATGGCTGGCCAGCAAATTCAGAGAAGGCTAGGTTGGAAGGCGAGATCTGCCTGGACTCTACAACCAGAGGCCACTACAAGACGGGGTCCCCTTGGCCAATACAGCAGGGGCAGCAGCTGATGCCCAAAGACTGCATGGGATGGAGGAGGCTCTCCTCAGAGGAGAAGTGGCCTGCCTCCATGCCTCTGGGTTCCCTAGAGCTGGTGAGGGGTAGGAGAGAGAGTGCTCATTGTCTGTTTGTGCTAGAGGTACAGGGAGAGTTGTACACAGAAAACACTCCAGACTCCTCCAATGCCAGAACTAAAATGGAGTGCATCTTAGAAGCAGTATCTACCTTTCTTTAGAGAGCATTTTAGTCCATAAACAAGGGATATTTAAAAGCCACACAAGCTAGGTGCTGTGGCTCACGCCTGTAATCCCAATGCTTTGGGAGGTACTGGAGTTTAAGACCAGCCTAGGCAACATAGTAAGACCCCACCTCTTAAAATAAAAGCCACACCCATCTCTTCCCACTGGACTAGGAGTCTTCCCAGACCAGCTGCAGGATGCCTGACCTCCCGAGGGGCTGCACATCCTGTTTGAGACAGGGCGTCACCAGGCAACAGCAGGAAACCCAGCCAGCCTCCATGCTCTGGACACTTCTTATGTGGTGATGACTTTA
Organism: Piliocolobus tephrosceles; assembly: GCF_002776525.5. Taxonomy (NCBI): domain Eukaryota; kingdom Metazoa; phylum Chordata; class Mammalia; order Primates; family Cercopithecidae; genus Piliocolobus; species Piliocolobus tephrosceles. The sequence goes on from NC_045438.1 coordinate 65,435,020, forward strand.
CTCTGGAGAGAGGTGGCCACACTGAAGTGCTCCCCCTTCTGCAGGTCAGCTTTCACGACCTAGAAGAGCTCTGTGAGTAGGGCTGTGGTCTCAGGAGGATTATTCCAGAATCCCTTCAAAGTATTTGTTTAAGTTTAGAAACAGTGAGGCCTGGAAATGATAAAATTGTCCACATTTGACTGCCATTAATTCACTCTTATGAGAAGCAAAGTCTTTGATTTCTTTAAGCCTCTATTTCTTTCTTCCTTTTTTTTTTTTTTTTAATTTATTTTTTTGAGACAGAGTCTCGCTCTGTCACCCAGGCTGGAGTGCAGTGGTGTGATCTTGGCTCACTGCAATCTCCGTCTCCTGGGTTCAAGCCATTTTCTTGCCTCAGCCTCCCAAGTAGCTGGGAGTATAGGTGCGTGCCACCACACCTGGCTAATTTTTGTATTTTTAGTACAGATGGGGTTTCACCATGTTGGCCAGGCTGGTCTTGAACTCCTGACCTCAAGTGATCTCCCCGCCTCAGCCTCCCAAATTTCTGGGATTACAGGTGTGAGCCACTGTGCCCGGCCTATGCCTCAATTTCTTCCTGCCTCACTATAGTTACGTCATATTTATTTCTCTAAGTCCCTCCTCAACAGATTTTATTCTACTACTGAAATCCAGTCTGCAGAAACTAAAAGTTGTATAGTGGATATGAAATTTATATAACCACCATAGTTCAATATCTCAGGGGTAAAAATAAAATGTGACTATTTATTTCCACAAAACTGAACCTATGAATTCAGGATAACTTTTGCTTTAAAACTCACGACTCCTTGAGTCAATAGTCAATTTCTGGATCTTTCCCCTCCTCCTAGGTCATCTTCTCCCTGAAGGCTGTCGCAGTTCCTGTGCAGACAGAGAGGGCACTGCAGCACCCAGGCGCTGGTGAGAGGGAGCTTCTGGCTCACACTATTCTCTGCCTTCCATTGGCACTGACTCAGCCGAAACTTGGCACATCTTGTCCTCTTAGTCATGCGCTGGCATCTACCACTTGTGCCCAAATCCACCATGGCCTCACGTCACCAGGCCCACATATTCCCAGGTTCCTTTGGCTCTGCAAGCCTGTGGTGCTTGGGGCACGCTTGGGCATGCTTGGCTGCTTTTTCTTCCCCCTGCTGTATTGCGGGGGCTTCTGAGACACTGACTTCCTTGGCCTCTCACTCAATCCTTACCAGATAGGGGCTTCTCTTATATGCTTGCAGAGCCTCTGGTTCACACCCAGGGAAGTGAAGCATAGTTCCCTCTGCACCCAGTTCTTCTTTGACTAAAATGGGTTTTTATTGCCCATCCCCCAAACTCAAGCAAGACCAATGGTAAGGACAGACTCTGGGACCGTCTCCAAGACATTCATTAATACCTATTTTAATCTCTTCTCACAATTCTCTCCCCTCAGACATGCCAGGTCTTAGATGACATGACTTAAATTAGAAAGATGTCAAATATCCCCAAATTAACTTATAAAACTAGTGCAATCCCAGTGAAAATCCTAGCTGTATTTTTTTTTTTATAGATACTTGATATACTTATTCTAAAATGTGTAGGGGTTCTCACCGTGGTAGCACCTATACTAAAATTGAAATGATACGGAGAAGATTAGCATGCCCTCTGTGCAAAAATGGCAGGCAAATTTGTGAAGCATTCCATATTTTAAAAATAAATAAATAAAATGTATAGGAAAAAATAAGTTCCACAGGGAGCTAAATCAAATGGTACAATAAAGAGGGGAAATTGCCCACCAGATAGCAAGACACCCTACAAAGTTGTTTTGAATGTGGCAGTTGAGTGGAATAGACAGTTCACAGGTAGCTCTGCACTTGCCTGTGAATTTCATACAATGTCGAGTTGGCTCCACAGTTTAATTAGGGGGTGGATGGATTGTTTAGTAGATGGCGATAGAAAAATAGGCAGAGAAAGAAAGGACAGAGAAAATTATTAAAGTAGGATCCATATCTAACCCCACATATAAAGGAGTTTCCAACAGACAAGAGACCTAAATATGAAAGATAAGATCATAAAGTTAACAGGAGAAAAGCATTGTGACCTGGAAGGGGTAAAGAAATCCTTAAACAAGATTTCAAAAGTACAAGCCACAAGGCAAATTGATAGATCGGATTACATCACAATTAAGTATTTCTGTGAACAAGTGACATTGCAGTTGAACTGAAGAGATGATGACAGATTGGGAAGAGATTATGAAGTCTAAAAGTGACAAAGGGGATGAATATCTAGAATATATAAAGAACTCCTGATAGTATCCCAAAAGAAAAATGTGTGACAAATTCAGACAATTTACAATCACTCGAGGCTGTGTAAGGCTGTAAGGCTATTACACAGCTATTAGCATAGAGAATTTAGAGAGCTCGAGAATGCCAATGCTGGCAGAGGTGTGGGAATTAGGTTTTCCTGCTGCTGGTGGGAGCACAGGTTGGAGAACGATCTGGCACTAGCTAATCAAATTAAGTGTCTACTCAGGGGCATAGGTCCCTTAGAAATTCTCACACAGGTCCGTTAAAGGGGTATGTAGAAGAAGGGGTCAATCTAGGATTTGTGGGGCTTGAAGTTTATATAATTTGGGGAACCCTGTTACGATATTGTGATATAATAAATAAAACATATTTGGTCCCTGCCACTGGTTCCTGACAACTGGCTCCTAAAACCTTTGGAATCTCCAAAGAGATAAGTGTCTTTTTGTAAGCAAATGAGATGACTGGTGGCTGGGCGCTCCTAGATAGCTGTGGGATGGAAGCTGGTCACCAAAAGACCAAGGCATGATTAGGGAATTGGGACTTTCAGCTCCAGCCCCCGATGTCCAGGTTGGGGAGAGGGACTGAAGGTTCAGGTGATCGCTGATGGTCAATGATTTAATCAGTTATGTCTATATAATGACTCCTCCATGAAAAAAAAAAAACCAAAAGGACAGGGCTTGGGTGAGCTTCTGGATAACAAAACATGTGGAGGTACCTGGAGGGCATGCTTGGAAAGGGCATGGGAACTTTGTGCCCCTTCCCACATACCTTTCCCTGTGTGTCTCCTCCATCTGGCTGTTCATCTGTATCCTTCGTGATATCATTTATAATAAATGGATAAACATAAGTAAAGTGTTTCCCTGAATTCTGTTCACCACTCTGGCAAATAAATCAAACCCAAGGAGGGGGTTGTGGGAATCCCAATTTATAGCTGGTGGTCAGAAGCACAGGTCACAACCTGGGGCTTTTGATGGGCATCTGAAGCTGGGGGTAGGAGCAAACTTGTGGGACCAAGCTCTTAACCGGTGGGATCTGATACTATCACCAGGTAGACAGTGTCAGAATTAAACTGAATTAGAGGACATCCAGCTGGTGTCTGCTGGAGAATTGCTTGGTACGTGGAGAAATATCTCATCAAATAAACATTCTATGTTGTGTGAGTATAGGAGGAGAAAAATAGTTTGGCTCTTTTTCCCCTCAGACCTGTTTAAGAAAAATAACACAAATGATGAATACACAATTAGGTATGGAGCTTTGGAAGAAGCTTGTACAAGTGAGGAGCCCCAAAACTGAAGCTTTATCAGCCTCTCTGTGGATTAGCCTCAATTTATGGGGAGGTTCTCGGCAATGTTGTATGTAGAGTAAGGAGATGAAAGCTTTTAAGCCAATTTGGTTATCACACCTCTTGGGCTCGTTGGGATAGATAATTGATGATACTATCTCAGCCTTCTCTTTAATACTAAAACATATACCTAAACCTAAAAAATAGTCCTCAAGTAATGGGCATCCAGATCGCCAAACTGGCTCAAATAATCTCCCATCACTAAGGCTAAGGGCTGCTGGGTGTAAACATGCCAGACCCATAGAGATAGGGTTAGGAAGTCCTCACGCCTCTGGCGAGGCAAGATCATTCAGTTATATTTGTTGAGAGAAATATAAGTATTTTGCAATACTTCCAAGTTCATTTATTTTTAGACATGCCTGTCTACTAAGGAGAGTGTTTGAAAAAAGAAGCTCCATGAAATCTTCTGGATGTGCTGGGGCTTGCTCCACTCTGTGAACTGTGCCCCCAGGGTGTGTGCTGAGTTCACCTGCCCCAGCCAGTTTTCTGGGAGGGGATCTCCAACCTATTTCTAATGAGGGGCAGTGAAAGCTGGAAACACTGGGCTTCCCTATGAAGTAAGGGACTCAGAGAAGGGGAAGAAGCTAAAGGAGCATCAGTCTCTCCTGAGTGGAGCTAGTTCTAGAGATGGCTACTATAGGGGATCAGAATATGCCACCCTAAAATTTGTACTTTGGTGTAAGGATTATTTGAAGCTGAAGACAATTGAAAACAGCAGACACCAAAAAAACACTCTCCTTCCCCCACCATTTGCCTAGAAGTAGGCTGAGATGCTTAATCACCAGACTTTTTTTTGTTTGTTTTGTTTGAGATGGAGTCTCGCTCTGTCACCCAGGCTGGAGTGCAGTGGTGTGATCTCGGCTCACTGCAAGCTCTGCCTCCTGGGTTCACACCATTCTCCTGCCTCAGCCTCCCGAGTAACTGGAACTACAGGTGCCTGCCACCATGCCCAGCTAATTTTTTTGTATTTTCAGTAGAGACAGGGTTTCACCGTGTTAGCCAGGATGGTCTCGATCTCCTGACCTCATGATCTGCCCGCCTCAGCCTCCCAAAGTGCTGTGATTACAGGTGTGAGCCACCGCACCTGGGTTTTTTTTTTTTAATTAGCCCGGTGACAGCATGAGGGGAATCTATACCACAAACCTTACTAAGACAATCCTGACTTTCTATTAGTTTCCCTCATATATTTATCTTCCCACAGTTTTCTGCCTTTGTGTCTTAGTCTGTTTCCTGTTGCTATAACAGAAGCTGCAGATTGCATAATTTATAAAGAAAAGAGATTTATTTGGCTCATAGTTCTGGAGGCTGGGAAGCCCAAGGGAATGGCACCTGCATCTGTCAATACTCATTCCATGGTTAAAGAGAGGAAGGTGGAAGTGAGTCCATGAAACAGACAGAGAGGAAATCTGGCCAAACTCATCCTTTTTATCAGGAACCCACTCTCAATAACTAACCTACTCTTGTGATAACAGCATTAATCCATTCATGAGGGCCGAACTTTCATGACTTAATCACTTCTTAAAAGCTCCACATCCTGCAATAAATTATTTTTAGAGATGGGGTCTTATTATGTTGCCTAGGCTGCTCTTGAACTCCTGGGCTCAAGTGATCCTCCCACCTCAGCCTCTCAAAGTGCTGGGATTACAGGCATGAGCCACCATGCCTGGCCCTGCAATAAATTTCAACATGAATCTTGGAAAGGACATTGAAACCACAGCACGTTGGAATCCCGAAATTCTTTCCTTTGTCTCACCACTTCTCTACAAATGTATTGTTCTTTGTTAAGATGTTATATAAGCCCCAACCTCTAACCATCCCTTTGACTTGCTCATCACTGAGTTCCTTCTGTGAGGATGTGCATTGCACATGTTAATAAACTCTGTTTTTCTCCTGTTTTTTAGACCGTCTTTTGTCAGTCTCATTTGCAGGCCCCCAGCTGGAGAACCCAGGAGGAAGAGGAAAAAAGTTTTTTCCTCCTCTACACTCCCCATGCATGACTATAGAGTGAGGAGGAGGCAGCAAGCTATGTAACTGCAACTGCAGAGCAGAAACAGCAATGAAAGGACTGATGATCCAACAAGGACCAAGCAACATTTCTGCAGCTATGGTCAGTGTGAATCTGGCTTGTTTAATGCCCAGAGTGAATTCATTTTTACCAATCTTCAGCTATACAACAAAATTATCTTCAGTAATAATCATAAAAATGGAATAGATAATAACAATGTCCAGGAAAAGAACAGTCAGTAAATGTTAAAAATTGAACTTCGTATATACTATTATGCCAGAAAAAAAGAAAAAAGAAGTGAAATAAATACTATAGTAAAATAAAAAGAAATAAATTAAATATTTTATAACATTAATATGATTTTTGAAAACAGGGAAGACTTATACCTACATGTTTGTTGTAGTCTGAGATAACATTACAGTTTATAACAAATAATAATAAAGAAAATTCAAACTAAAAATATATTATGTCCAGGCATGGTGGCTCACACCTGTAATCCCAGCACTTTGGGAGTCAGAGGCGGGCAGATCACCTGAGGTCAGGAGTTTGAGACCAGCCTGGCCAATGTGGTGAAACCCCGTCTCTACTAAAAATACAAAAAAAAAAAAAATTAGCCAGGCATGGTAGTGGGCGCCTGTAATCCCAGTTACTCAGGAGGCTGAGGCACGAGAATCTCTTGAACCTGGGAGGTGGAGGTTGCAGTGAGCTGAGATTGCACCATGACACTCCAGCCTGGGCAACAAGAAAGAAACACCGTCTTAAAAAAAAAAAAATTATATATATATATATATATATATGCATTTAAAAATTAGTAAAAAATGTCATGTGTGAACTAAAATTTGTACTTGCAACCAAAAATGGAGGGGAACGGGGAGTGACTCTGCATAATGGGTATGGAATCTCCTTTGGGAATGATGAAAAGTTTTGGAACTAGACAGAGGTGATGGTTGTACAACATTGTTAATTTACTAAATGCCACGGAATGTACACTTTAAAATTGTTATTTTTATGTTCTATAAATTTAACCTCCATTCTAAAAGAGTCTAAAAAATACCATACCTTGAAGTGCATGCTCTGTTTCACTGCTACATTTTTTAAAATACAAATAAAAACTACAAGTGGTTATGTGGAATGGCAATATTGAAGTAACTGAAGTTCTATTTCTTTATCTTTACAGTCATTGTTTTCTCTTTGTTTCAACTGCATTATGTAAAGACAGACATATATAGTACCCAGGAGATGGATAAACAACTGCCTTGGTGGAAACCCAGAAAAACTCTGACATTTCTGGGCTTATCCTGGTGCCACTGAGACTGTGCATGTGAGACTGTGTATATTAGGAGACAGTACGACTAACAGGGAGTTCCAAAATTCGCTTTCATGTAGAGAGCAATGTGTATCAATGGATAACTAATACAATTTGCTAATTTGAAGCTTACATGTATTTAATTAAAACTCACAGAAATTGTTTAGAATTTAAACCCAAAACCTACTTTGTGAGGAAGGCGTTTTATCACAGCCATTATGTAGAATTGCCCATTTGTGGGCAATTGTCAGTTCATGGGCTTTTCATAAAAAGTAGATTACCTTTTATTTGGTTTTATTATTGCTTATAAACCTCTACTGTCTGCACCTGTAGCAAACCATGCATCTGGCTCCCCTCCCACCTTCTCACCTTGGAACACCATCAGCTGTGGGCATCTACGTGCAGCAGGAAGCATCACTGAGTAAGCTGAACTACACGTCAAGGGTAGACACTGCACTGTCCATCTAGCCTGCTCTGAACTGGCCCTGGGAAGGCGTGTCTGGAGAAGCTGTGTTGGAAGGATTAGAATAATACACATCTACACACGTACCCACTCTGCATGGGCTGCCTGAGAAAACTGCGTACCAGATTGTGTTAAGAGTTGGAGAGTACAGATGCAGGTTTTAAGAGCCTGTTTTTCTGTGCCCTCTTCAGGAAGATTTAAGTGGATCCTGCTATAGAAAGGTGCATTCATGAAGGCTGCCTGCAGTGGACCGAGTGGTCATTCCACTTGGGGTCAAGATGGGGTTCGTGATAAAGCAGGTAACAGGGCACCAAGGAGGTGCCCCTGGCCATATTGGATGGAGTTCAGGACAGAATCCAGTGATAAGGAGGAATGGAGTACCTGGTCAGTGCTGAAGACAGAGTCTCATCCTTTTTTTTGTTTACTTTTCTTTTTTTTTTCTTTCTTTCTTTCTTTTGTTTTTTTGAGACAGTCTCACTCTGTCACCCAGGCTGGAGTGTAATGGCATGATCTCGGCTCACTGCAACCTCTGCCTCCTGGGCTCAAGCGATTTTCCTGCCTCAGCCTCCAGAGTAGCTGGGATTATAGGCACCCACCACCATGCCCAGCTAATTTATTTTGTGTGTGTATTTTTAGTAGAGACAGGGTTTCACCATGTTGGTCAGGCTAGTTTCAAACTCTTGACCTCAAGTGATCTGCCTGCCTCGGCCTCCCAAAGTGCTGGGATTATAGGCGTGAGTCACGGCGCCCTGCCGGCCCATCCTTACAACTTGCCCATCATGCCAACATGATGGCATGTTGTAAGTCCATGTTATGTGTGTGCCTGGTGTGTGTGCGTGTGTGTGTGTATGATGCGTTGGGGGTGACATTGCTGCTTCAGCTCCCTGGGTTCACCCCAGCCTCAGAGCACCAGATTAAAAACAACTCAAAAAATTCTAGCCACCATCTGCTGGAGCAGCTGAGGCTTCTGGTCAGGGGCTCAGTCTGCAACAAAGGAACAGCTGAGCAGAACTAGACCAAGTTACCAGCCCCTACAGAAGCAATGAATTCTGGCTCAGGAGTTGAGAGCTATTTACTGGTAACGTTTTACCTGGTCTTACAATTGAAGTTTGCCTATCAGGTATGGAAAAGGAGAAAACTTCGTGAGCCAATGTGGAAAAGAGACATTTTGTGGCCCCTTTGGGGAACTCTTGACTGTGGCATGGATCTATGGCCTGAAACGGTAGAAGAAGAAAACAAAGGAGAAATTTGGTATCAGGTTGGCAAGAGTCTTGAATGCTTGCCACAGAGTTGGGGCAATGGGGAACAATAGTAGGTTTGTAAGCAAAAGAAAGGGGGAATGAAGTGTTTTAGAGATACAACTCTGGAGGCAGTGAAAAGGAAGAACTGGGAAGGGGAGATGTTGATTGGAAGCATCAAGACCTATTATGAAAGTGCCTGCAGAAGTCCTGGAATAGATAACAAGGGCTTGGGCTGGGGGCAAAAGAATGAAAGGCCCAGATAGATCCCTGCTAAACCTCGTGTGAAGCTAAACAGATCAATGCACTCATCAGATACAGCCATGGCGGGGACTATGGCAAGGCATAGACAAGCACTTCAGCCAACATGATGGTCAGGGATGTCATGCAGAGATGCTCCCTGAACTGCATTCTGAAGGATGATTCAGTGAGCTAGGCAGGAAGGCACCAGGCAGAGGGAGCAGCACGTGCAAAGGCATGGAGACCCAGGAGAGCGTGGGGCCTTTGACCGGCAAGAGATTTCCTGTGTGTGACTGCTATATAGGGTAGGTATGGATAGGGGAGTGTCAGCAGGAGCCTGACTTACAAGGGGCTTGGTTGGTTTACTGTTGGTTGGTTTACCCATGCTGATTGGTTTACTAAGGGCAAAAAGGAGCCATTGAAGGTGAAGGTTGAACACGCCCAGATTTCTTCTCTTTGTGCTCTATTCTTTGAATTGTATTTTATGTGGCAATCGATTTACTGGTATTTTTCTCCCAGTCTAGATAATTATTAAGTGTATGGATTTTGCCAGTATGAAATTAATCTGCTCTGTGGAGCAAATTGTTTGGACAGAACAGCCTTCAAACTTTGTTTCTGCCCTGGCAGCCAGAAGGTTGCAATATGAGCTGAATTTGGCCCTAAACTAAGTCCTGGTGGCTAATTAACCATGAGCCAAGGCTGAGAAGTGGAGTGGCTTGTGCCCTGCAGTCGTGAGAAAAGGCACAGGGGAGCGCTACATGGACTTGAGCTTAGCATCTCTGGTTGCTCAGAGGGCAAAGTGTCCTGTGGGAGGTAAATTGCGGTAAAACAGTTTAAAAAGTGAGAGGAATGGGAGAGGTGAAGTTTAATTCCTGCTGGTTTCGCAGTGATGGTATTACGCTTAGGAGTTGAAAAATGATTTCTCTAGCCCATAGGAACTCAAACTCACTGAAAGAGAAAAACTTGGCATTGCTTTAGCAAAATTCAAGTAGATGCTACATTCCACTGGAACAATCTAGAATGCCTGTGCTAGTTTCTTCTATATTGCAGGTTGCATTCTCTGGCAGGCCTGCTTCGCTTGGCAGCACCACTTTTAAAGAGAAATGGCTACGTCTCCAGGTTCTATGCCCCAGGCTTGCAGAGAAAAGGAATAAAATTAAAACAGTATTTGAACTTTTAAAAATATTTAAATTGCTGGCTCATTTCAGACCGGCATTTCTTAAAATAATGGTCTCTACTCACCAAGCCACTGCCAAGGGACCCACGGTGGCTGTCCTGTATCCTTGGATTTGATTAGAAGAACTCTCCTTGCTCATCAAGGCTTTCCATAGCTGTCTCTCCCATTTATCCTCCATGCCTGTGAACTTCTGTCATAAGTTCTAGTCCAGCCCATCATCTCACTGGTTTCACTGGACACCAGGCACTATACTTCCTTTTTCTTTTCTTTTCTTCTTTTCTTTTCTTCTTTTCTTTTCTTTCTTTTTCTTTCTTTCCTTTCTCTTTCTTTCCTTTTCTTTCTTTCTTTTCTCTCTCTCTCTCTCTTTCTTTCCCTCCCTCCCTTCCTTTCTTCTTTGTTTGTTTTTTTTTGAGATGGGCCCTCACTCTGTTGCACAGGCTGGCCTCAAACTCCTGGGCTCGAGTGATCCTTCTGCCTCAGCCTCTTGTGTAGCTGGGACCACAGGCCCACAGGCATATGCCACCACATCTGGCTAACTTTTTGATTTTGTGTAGAGACGGACTCTCACTTTGTTGCCCAGGCTGGTCTCGAACTTTCAAGCCATCCTCCCGCCTCGGCTTCCCAAAGTGCTGGGATTGTAGGCGTGAGCCACCATGCTCTACCTGTACTTGCTTCTATTTTTGCGTTCTGTTAGATTGTGTTCCTCATGACGTAAAGAATGCAAACCCAGTAGAATGCATTTCTATTCTTGCATGCTACCTTGCATTCTTGTTTATAAAGCTTCCCCTAACTTCGTCCCTCCTTCTCCACCTGCTCAAATATGTCAATGTTCAGACTTGGACCCAACCCTTCTGTTGCTGACTGTACTGGTGGCAGTCCCTTCTCCCTGCCAAACAGGACCTCAGTGCTGTTTAGGGGTCCAACTCTCTTCTGCTAAGGGGAAGGTGATCTGGCCACAGCTCAAGATAATTTCCAACTTCTAAGTTAACTATCATGGTTCCGTCCCCTGACTATGACTAGCTGGGGTGGGCAGGCTGGTTGGTTTGTAGAACATCCTTCAATTTCCAATTTCCAATTCAATTTGCCTGATTATTTCCTCATTCCTCATGATTAGATTCAGGTTAAACAATTTGAGGTCGGAATATGAATAATCTCTTGATGAACCGAGAGGGTAACTGGTATTTATCATTCCTGAATCCTCTAAAGTGTGAGGGGAGCCACAGAATCTATGCCCTTGGGGGCATCTTGTTTATTTTTATTTTTTATTTCATAAACTTTTATTTTAGGTTTGAGGGTACACGGGCAGGCTTGTTACATACGTAAACTCGTATCACCCAGGTATTGAGCCTTGTACCCAATGGTTATCTTCTCTGATCCTTTCCCTCCTTCCATATTCTACCCTCAAATAGGCCCCAGTGTGTTTTGTTCCCCTCTATGCGTCCATGTGTTTTCATCATTTAGCTCCCACTTATAAGTGAGAATATGTGGTATTTGGTTTTCTGCTCCTGTATTAGTTTGCTAAAGATAACAACCTCCAGCTCCATCCATGTTCCTTCAAAAGACCTGATCTCATTCTTTTTCACAGCTTCATAGTATTCCATGTTGTGTGTATAAGTACATTTTCTTTATCCAATCTGTCATTGGTGGACATTTAGGATGATTCTATGTCTTAGCTATTATAAATAGTGCTGCAACAAACTTTTGGGTGCATATGTCTTTATGGCAGAATGATTTATATTCCTTTTGGTATACACCCAGTAATGAATGGGATTGCTGGGTTGAATGGTAGTTCTGTTTTTAGCTCTTCGAGGAATCACCACACTGCTTTCCACAATGGCTGAACAAATTTACACTCCCACCAACAGTGTATAAGCATTTGCTTTTCTCTGCAACCTTGCCAGCATGTTATTCCTTGACTTTTTAATAAAGACCTAACATTCCAACAGGTGAGAGATGGTATCTCATTGTGATTTTGATTTGCATTTCTCCCATGACAATGATGTTGAGCTTTCTTTCATATACTTGTTGGCAGCACGTAGTAACTCTTCTTTTGTAAAGTGTCTGTTCGTGTCCTCTGGGGGGCATCTTTTTCATAAGTGAGTTTCTCAAATATATACCAGTCATGGGGATCCTGTGATTTTGTGTTTCTTGTCCAAGCTAGTGAAGCCACTTGCATTGAGAGAGGCCCTTACCTCTCCAGGCCCTTGGCAGTCCTGCATTATCCACAGAATGCCCAACCCAGGGCCCCACAGTTAGGCTTGTACTGCTGCCAGGGATTGCTGTGGGTGGAGATGGCAAGGACCTGACAGATGCCTATGTTATTGCCACCACCCCCAGGGCAAGCTTCTCCAGGGATTCAGCAGAGGCTCAGCTTGCAGCCTCAAGGGCTCTCTGGCTCTACCTCCTTTCTGCCTGGAGGCTCCTAGCCCTGGCCCTCAAAAGGCTGAATACTGAAGGGAATGGGGCCAGGTACTTTTACAGTACATCACAGAGGCACAGGATAAATGTTTTGAGGGAATCAAGAGTAAGGAGGTAGAAAGAGCTCTAGTGATAATTGACTGTTTTTCAGATCAATGCCATGAAATAATACGAACAGCAAGAGGAAATCTGATTGTTGGTATTTTGCTTACCAATATTCTGGAGCTTTAGGCAAAATTGCAAAGGAGCTATTATTTTTCTTTGGTGCCTTCAAGCCTCACCTTCTGGTCCCTCACAATTGTCCTTCCTTAGACTTCTAGAGCTCAAAATGGCTTATATCAGGAATTAGCTTCAGTTTCTTTGTTCACACTGAAGTGTATATAGCTAATAACATTTTAAAGTGTTACTTCTATGGAGATGTTGGTATTTTGCCAGGTTCCACAGCCAGTAGAAGAGATGCAGCTTAAAATTCCTTGCATCTGCCGGATGGGGAAAATATGTGACTCTGTATATGGGTCTCCCCTAAAATTCATTTATTTGTTCAATAAATATTTATTGAGGCCTATTATAGCAAAACCTTAGGGAAATAAGGTATGCATGTAAAAGTACCCGGGAAAGAATTCACACAAATGGGCAAAATGTGGCAGGGAGTGTTACATGTCTTGTCTGAGATTACCAAATTTACTTCTGACAATCAATCCATAAATCACTCAAGAACCAGAGGAAATACTGGAGACCTATTACTCAGTCTGTGATCTGCATTTACAGTGTAGTTTGGATAGCAAGAATAATAAGCATGAAGCAATTAGCCAATTGTTATGGATAGAATGTGTCCCCCCAGCAAATTCACATGTTGAAGCCCTGACCCCCAGTGTGATAGCATTTGAAGATGGGGCCTTTGGGAGGTAATTAGGGCTAGACGGGGTCATGAGGGTTGGCCCTAGTAGGGGATTAGGGCCCTTGTAAGAAGAGAAATCAGGCTGAGTGCGGTGGCTCACGCCTGTAATCCCAGCACTTTGGAGGCTGAGGTGGGCGGATCACCTGAGGTCAAGAGTTCGAGACCAGTCTGGCCAACATGGTGAAACCCCATCTCTACTAGAAATACAAAAAATTAGCTGGACATGGTGGCGGGCGGGTGCTTGTAATCCCAGCTACTTGGGAGGCTGAAGCAGGAGAATCTCTTGAACCCGGGAAGCGGAGGTTGCAGTGAGCTGAGATCATGCCATTGCACTCCAGCCTGGGCAACAAGAGAGAAACTCCATCCCAAAAACAAAACAAAACGAAAAACAAAAAAAGAAGAGAAATCGAAGCTTGTTCTCTCTCTCTCTCTCTCCACATGTGAGCACACAAAGAAGATTGTCATGTGAACACACAATGAGAAGGAGGCTGCTTGCAAGTCAAGAGAAGAGGCCTCAGCATGAAACCTGCCTTACTGGCACTTTGGTCTTGAACTTCCCAGCCTCTAAAACTGTGAGAAATAAGTTTCTGTTGTTCAAGCCACCCAGTCTATGGTATTTTGTTATGGCAGCCAGAATTAAGACACCAATGAAGCAAGATAATCAGTAACTGGATACTTAACTGTGTGGTATGAAACATACGGGCTTTAGTAGAGAAGAAAATTGGACTTTCTTGGGGACATCCTTACTACTTCAGCTCATGTATCTCGCCTTAGCTTGTTTCTGTCTTTGGAGGAGGCTGCACATTTTAAAAATACCCCCAAAAGTACAAAGATGAATGCTACAGCCCCTGTGTTCTCATTATCCAGGCTTAATAAAAGTTAGCCGTTTTCCACTTTTGTTTCATACGTGAGTTTTCTACAAAATGAGGACAACACCTTAGATAAAGCTGAAATTCTCCATGTTTCATTCTGCATCCCTTCCCCCAAGGGCTTCTTTTGCTCAATATGGGACTCATGAGAGTCATCAGTGTTGTGTGAGGCAGCTGTTTGTTCATTTCTGGACCAAATAATGTTCCATTGTGTGACTGGACATACTTAGTCTATTTGTTCTACCGCTGATGAGCATGTGAGCTGTTACTATTTTTTAATCATCACAAATTATCTTGCTAAAACATTTTTGTACATGGCTTTTGGTGACCAAATGGACTTATTTCTCTCAGGTATCTATCTCAGAGTGAAACTATTTTATCATAGTGTATGCTTTATATTTAGTGCTTTACAATTCCTGATTAAGAAATCTTTGCCTGCCCCTAAGGATGTAAAATTATTCTCTTATGGCCTGGCTCAGTGGCTTATGCCTGTAATCTCAGCAGTTTGGGAGGCCAAGGTGGGAGGATTGCTTGAGGCCAGGAGTTCAAGACCAGCCTGGGCAACATACTGAGACCCTCATCCCTACCAAAAAAAAAAAATTGTTTAATTAGCTGGGCTTGGTGGTACCTGCCTATAGTCCTAGCTACTCAGGTGGCTGAGGCAGGAGGATCGCTTGAGCTCGGGAATTCAAAGCTGCAGTAAGCTATGATCATGCCACTGTATTACAGCCTGGGTGACAGGGTGAGATCCTGTCTCTAAAAAGATACAGCTATTAAAAATAAATTTTAAAAAATAATAAATTATTCTCTTATTGTCTGGAATCTTTATTATTTTACCTTTCAGATTTAGATCTACAATCCACCTGGAATTGATTTTTGTATATGCAGTGAGAGGTAGAGGTCAAGTTTTGCTTTTTCCCATATGACTATCTTATTAACTTAACATCATTGACATAAATGACCACTTTTATCCTACTATGCTTCAGTGCCACCTTTGTCACAATTAAGTGTTCCATCAAGTCTGCTTCTGCTTCTGCTTCTGAGTCTCTAACTTCTGTTCCTTTGAGCTATTTGTCCTGGGCCTTTACTGCACACCTCAGATTTGTCCCAACAAGGACTGAAGAAGGTGGGTTATTCGTCCACCAATTCCTATTACTCATTGGTGAAAAGTTGCTCCTGGGGACATGAACTCCCTTGCACTTCTGCTGTGCTCCGGGAACTAGCCAGGAATAGCCCTATGACCAGGGAAAGTCTCCAGGATCTACTTCTCCACTCACACAATTGTTGGCAGCATCCAGTTCCTTGTAGTTATGGGACTAAGAGCTTCAGATTTTTGTTGATTGTTGGCCAGAGACCACCCTCAGCTCCCAGAGGACACCCCCAGTTCTTTGCCATTTGGGACTGCCCAACATGGCCACTTACTTCCGCATAGTCAGCAAGAGAAAGAAAGACCAGCATAGTGGGCACTACCCTTCTATGGAATGTAATCCTGCAATCATGTATACATAATCACATGTATCTTACCACCTTTATTTCATTTGCGTCACAGGTCCCACACTTACGGGAAAGCATCACCCGAAAGTGACAATGTCTACAGGCAGGAATCATGGAGGCTGCCTTAACTGTCTGTGTGCAGCAACAGGTACGGAAGCAATCTGTCAAGCTGAAGGTAACTGCCAGGGTGTGCCACATAGAGACTGGCAAGACACCGTCAGGGCCTACTGTATGTCTGTATTCCAAACCCCTCTTGAATTTCAGACTCATATATACAATGAGCTATGACACATCTCCTCTTGGACAGCTAATGAGCATCTTGTTTTTGGCACGTCACAAGCTAAACTTAATCCACGCTTCCCCACCTCAGTAACAAATAGAAAAAAGCCATCACTCTTCCAGTTGTAAAACTCCTGGAGTTGTCTTTGACTCCCCTCTGTCTCATAACTCTGTTGGTTCTGTTTTCAAGATAGATCCAGAAACAGAAACTGACCACTTTTTACCCCCTCTACAAACTGCCAACCTGATCTGAACCACTATAATCTCTGGCCTGTTTCTATACTTTAATCTCTATAGTCAGTAGCCAGAGAGATTCTGTTTCAATAAAAGTCAGAAAACTGCAGTTCTCAGGTCAAAAATTCTCCAGTGGTTTCCCAAGTTGCTCAGAGTTCAAACCAAAGATCTTCCATGCCTGCAAGCCCTACACATCCCCAGCCCCAAGCCCTCTAGCCCATCCCCGCCCTTCTCCCCTCTTCACTCCGCTCCAGCCACACCGGCTGCCTTGCTGTTCCTTGACCTTGTGGAGCACATTCCCACCTCAGGGGCTCTGAACTTGCCATTCCCTCTGCTAGAATACTCCTCACCCAGTGAACACATGGTTCGCTCCTTCAACTCTTCCTGGTCTCTGATTAAATGCCCCCTTGTTGGCGAGGTCGTTCCTTCTCATCCAACATAGCACCAGACCCTATTCCCTTTACTCTGCTTTATTTCCCTCCATAGCAGTTATCACACAATGTGGCATATTATGTATTTATTTCCTTTTTATTTTTCTTCTTTGTAGAGATAGGGTTTGGCTACATTGCCCAGGCTGGTCTCAAATTTTGGCCTCTTGCCTTGGCCTCCTGAAGTGATAGGATTACAGGTATGAGTCACCATACCTGGCCTGTATTTATTTTCTTATTTATTGTTTTTCTTCCCCTCCTAGAATGTGGGTTCCCCAAGGCTAAGGACTTCATCTCCTTTATTCACTATTGCTTTCTCCAGATACAGCCTAGAGCAATACTTCACATGCAGGAGATGCTCAATGAATAATTGCTGAAGGAATGGATGCAGTGTCCCAGAAGAGACCTTAGAGTCACCTGATCTGGTCTCAATTCAGAGAAGGACCAGGCTGTTGTCACACATTTAGTAAGTGGCAGAGCTGGGACAAGAATCTAGGTTTCCTTTTTTTTTTCCACTGCTCTTCCCACTCTTCTCCGTTCTATGCATAGGTGAAAGCTCAACACCATCAACTGATAATTAAGTAAAATAATGGGGAATAGGAATGAATGTGTTCCTGAAAGTTTTGCTAAATAAAATGATGCCCTCTTTTAATCTATTAATTGATTATCCAAAGCAAATGTCAACAGTGAGTAGAAGGCGGCAGTTATTGTAACTGATAAAGCAGGAGTGGCGCAGTGGGGGGTTGGCGGGGTGATAGATCAAGTGAGTTATAGTCCTGCCCCAGGGAACCATGGTCTGAGTTATCTGCAAGGTAAATGACTCTGGTAAATAACTCAGTTTGTTCCTTTGATTAACAGGGGAGGGATGGATCTAGCAGCTCTGCTCAATGGCCCCTTTCATTGTGTTCTTTACCTGAGCAGTGGCTTCAAGAGCCACTTTTAATAAAGCCATTGTCTAACCTACAAAGCCCGGAAAATAAATCTCTCCTCTGTGCCGGGGCTTAGGCTCCTTTTGCAGAGAGAATGCATGTAGAGAAAAATGTTCTCCACCCACATCTTCTTCCATCCCTTTCCTTGTCCTATCCCTCACCATGCTTTTTAGTAAACTCTGCTCTGCTAAAATAATTTAATTAAGCTAAAACAACTTCCTAGGTTCCCAGGTCATTTCTTTCTTTCTTTTTTTTTTTTTGAGATGGAGTCTTGCTCTGTCCCCCAGGTTGGAGTGCAGTGGTGTGATCTCAGCTCACTGCAGCCTCCGCCTCCTGGGTTCAAACAATTCTTCTGTCTCAGTCTCGCTAGTAGCTGGGACTACAGGCATGTGCCACCATGCCCAGCTAAGTTTTGTATTTTTAGTAAAGATGGGATTTCACCATATTGGCCAGGCTGATCTTGAGCTCCTGACTTCAAGTGATCCGCTCGCCTCAGCCTCCCAAAGTGCTGGGATTACATGCATGAGCCACTGCGCCCAGCCCCAGGTCATTTCTTTTTGCCACCTTGTTTTCATATGCTTTCCTTTCTCTGCACTCTATTCAAGCACATTTTCTGTAATGGCTAGACATCGAGATGGGAGGCAAACTAAAGCAAAAATTGTACTATTTTATTTGCTTTTTTTTTTTTTTTCTTTGAGACAGAGTCTCGCTCTGTCGCCCAGGCTGGAGTGCAGTAGCGCGATTTCAGCTCACTGCAACCTCCGTCTCCCGGGTTCTGCCATTCTCCTGCCTCAGCCTCCTGAGTAGCTGGGACTACAGGCCCCCGCCACCACGCCCAGCTAATTTTTTTGTATTTTTTAGTAGAGACGGAATTTCACAGTGGTCTCCATTTCCTGACCTCGTGATCCGCCGGCCTTGGCCTCCCGAAGTGCTGGGATAAAGGCGTGAGCCACCGCACCTGGCCCTTATTTGCATATTTCCACAATTTCTCCAGCAATATGATAGATTGGAATAATAGAGTGGTTTAAGATGTCAGTTTTAAAAATTAATTAATATTTAATTGACAAATGGAACTGTATATATTTATCATATATAACATAATGTGTTGAAATACGTATACATTGTAAAATGGCTAAATTAAGCTAATTAGCATATGCATTATCTCACATACTTTTTTTGTGGTGAGAACACCTAAAATCTACTCTTAGTGATTTTCAAGAATACAATACATTGTTATTAACTATAGTTACCATGTCTTACAAAGATGTCAAATTTATAGGCAGGATATGTCAGAAAGTTATATCTGCTAATTTAAAATAATTCTGGGCTGGCACAGTGGCTCACACCTGTAATCCCAGCACTTTGGGAGGCCAAGGTGGGTGGATTACCTAAGGTCAGGAGTTCAAGACCAGCCTGGCCAACATGGTGAAACCCTGTCTCTACTAAAAATACAAAAAATTCACCGGGTGTGGTGGTGAGCACCTGTGATCCCAGCTACTCGGGAGGCTGAGGCAGAAGAATCACTTGAACCGGGAGGTGGAGGTTGTAGTGAGCCGAGATGGCACCACTGCACTCCAGCCTGGGCAACAGAGCGAGACTCTGTCTCAAAAAAAAAAAAAAAATCAATAAAATAAAATTATTCTGCATAAACACTATGATATACCTATGTGTAAATTAACTTTAATATCACTCTAGGTGGCATGGATAGCATTTGAAAGAACCTAATCAAGAAACCATGATCTCGAAATGGTTATGTAAGCTTTATAAACATTGTTATAGATATCTACAGCAGAGGGTGTGTTTAGCCAATTTTAATTGGCTAAACTAATAGTCTTCTAGCTATGAGGTTGGAGAGATTGCACTAGGTCCCGCCATCCTTGCCTGGGAATAGTACACCTTTGCAGCAAGCCCATGAGCCATACACCTTGCAGCAGTGCCCCAGGTCCAGAGGCCCATCTGGCCCTGCCTCCTTCTCCTGCATGAAGGGCTCTGCTGCCTGATCTTCCCAGAAGCCTGACTGAGCTGCTGTCAGAATAGCATGGTATCTGTCTCCTTCTCATGCCAGGTGCTTGTTAGTATCTGAGTGTGGGGGCACTTAGAGCCAAGACTAGGAGAGTTCTATGATAATTTTGGGACCTGCTTGCTAATAAAACTTTGTAAGTTTGTCAGAAACTGGCCCAAGACTAGCTTTCATCATAATGAACCATCTGGGAGCAAGGAGATATACATATATATATATATATATATATTTTTTTTTTTTTTTTTTTTTGAGACAGACTCTCACTCTGTCACCCAGGCTGGAGTGCAGTGGTGTGATTTGGCTCACTGCAACATCTGCCTCCCAGTTTCAAGTGATAAATTGGCTCAAGTCAATTTGTAACCCATATCTTCAGCTGTATATATGTATATTTTTTCTTTCTTGAGACAGAGTCTCGCTCTGTCACCTAGACTGGAGTGCAATGACACGATCTCCGCTCACTGCAACCTCTGCTTCCTATGTTCAAGCGATTCTTGTGCCTCAGCCTCCTGCGTGGATGGGACTACAGGTGCACACCACCACACCCGGCTAATTTTTGTATTTTTAGTAGAGAGGGGTTTCACCATGTTGGTCAGGCTTATCTCAAACTCCTGGCCTCCAGTGATCCATCCACCTCGGCTTTCCAAAGTGCTGGGATTATAGGCGTGAGCCACCATGCCTGGCTCTATACTTTATTTTTATTGTTCTTGATGAAGAGTAAAAAACAAATAAGCCCTAATGGTTAGTGGAGGGTGGTAAGAGGTAAGATTTTCCTTCAAATTTGTCTTTCGATCTACTTAAGGATTCTAATGTTCTGGAATTCTTGATGCCTGTTGCTTCCCTCATCTGGGAACATGACGGACCCAAATGGAACTTGGGTTTTCTCAGGTAATATTTATTTAATAAAGGAGAATCCTTTCAATGGTAGATGAAAGTCAGGCCTGGAGAGAATCTAGGCCAAATAATCAAAATATATTTTTCACCTGTGATTTTGGCATAGAGGCCATGGGTACCTGATGGGGTTACAGAAGGAAGAGAATGAGAAGAACATCGTCACAAAAATATTTCTCCTGGCCAAGGTACCCCCTGAGTAGAGAGGCTGGGGCATCCTTCTGCAGGAAGGGTTTGGGCTGATGAAGGCTGCTTCCCAGAAAATAAGTGATGACCAATCAGGAGAGGTCAGGTTCCTAAGGGCCAGATGCAGGAGGACGTCCTCACTTATAAGACTGAGGAAATGGTGTACCTGCAGACTGACTTACAAAGTTTTACTGAGCCAGTCAGCTCCAAAACACAAAGAGATACATTTTTGCCCTTACATTTTTAGGGTGGGTATGCCTCCCCCAAATCACACACTTGGAGACCATGCCTCCAACCATTCTGTCTTTTGGCCTGGTGTGTATATGAAGGAAGAGGCAGCTACAGGCAGGCTTTGTTTTCCCTTTTTCAGTTTGGAACATTTAGGGGCAGATAACTTGGCATAAAGCAAACATAATTACATGTCAACTTCAAAGAGGGAAATATCATGTGCTTTAAATTCCGTAACCTGCCATGAAGGAAATTATTCATGTTGACCTAATTTTATATCTTATCTACCTACCATAGTTCAGAATAAAAATGTTGGTTGATTTTATAACTCAGTGCTTTTATTGGAAAACAATGTTTTTAAGTGGCAATATACTTCTGAATAGAGTATACATTGTCCCAACAATGCATTTTACAGTAACTGATAACTATGGATAATGAATGGCCACTTTGGTAGGGAATTTAACGTCTTTTTAAAAAGTAAAACTATAGGCTCATTCATTTTTGTCTTTATTTAATTTTTTTGTATTGTATTCTTATTATTACTCATTTATCATTATTAATCATCGTTTTTTTACCTTCTTGTTTTCATGCACTGACTCAATCAAGTATCCACGTTTCTGGTTACAGCAATATTATTTTCACTCTTTCATTAATTTCTGGTTTATTTTATTTTAGGTGCCAGAGAACACACTGCAGGGTAGAGATCAAAGGAATCTTAGTAATTGTTCAATCCAAGCTCCACACTTTAAAGATGAAGAAACTGGTATTGAGAAAAATGCACAGCTTACCCAAGGTTGCACTGCCGGTTAGTAGCAGAGATGAATTTAGAACCCACATCTGATGACTACACCATATTGCTCCCAGTTTCCCTGTCTGTTCCACATGTAAAAGTCTGATTCTTCACTTCTCCTTTGAGTATATAGACTTTTAATATTTTTGTATGTCAAGATGAAATTTTCCTCATACACAGCCCCTGCCTTTTCTCCTCCCTTCACATCTTGCGGGATCTTTAACAGAATTTAAAAGGAATTTTTTGTTTTGTTTTGGTGTATCTGATAAAAGTCAAGGGAGGGAGAGGGCCAGTATAAGCAAGAGAACTCTTTGTCTATCTTGTAGATGATGTAGTCTGAGGTATCAGAAACACACAAAGGTTTGAAGAACTGGTACATGCTCCCAGGTGGGAAGCCAGGACTCTTGGCAGGATCTTGAGGACAAGGCAAAGGACAATAAGAGAGTGAGGGGATCCTAGAGGTGAAATCAAGGAAGAGAAACTAGAGACAGAGAAAGAAACTGGCTATCCGTCCAAGATGGATCCTGTGTGGACTGATGGGAGGCTTGGCACCGTCCTTTGGTAGACTTCATGTGGTTGAATAATTGGCCAATGGAAGGAATTTCTTTTTTGGTAACAGACTCTGTGTGTACAGTTATGGATCTTAATTTATAATAAAAGGTTACATTGAAAATTGAGCATATTGGCAACTTTGGGCTTCAATATTACTACTGTGCTATTTAGGTCCCAACCATCATTTTAATCTGGGCGTTCTTGAAACAGCTCTCATTATTGGTATGTCAAGCTGTCTCATAGGGCATCTACTTAGCAAAAGTGGAGTGAAGTGTTCAGGATGCATAAATGGGGTGAAGCTTGTGGTATTCCATTCCTTTTTGCTGAAGCCACTCCTACCAGCTGCTTTCTAGATTATTCACCTTATATGAGCATGGTGCAGTATAAATGTTGTAGACTTTGGCCTCAGACGGATCTAAATTCTAATCTCAGCTCACTACTTCCTAGTTAAGGACAAGATTTCTTTAACCACCCCAAGTCTCAATTTTCTCATGTCTAAAATGGCAGAAATAATGTGTACTTTGCAGGGTTGTTGTGAGAATTAAGCAATATGGGTAATGTACTTGGGACAGTGCTTCACACAAAATTGTCAATAAATGGTGATCTTTCTTTTCCTGGCACTACAAAGCTGAGGAGAGGAGGGAGGACGATGAGTATCTGGAGGAAGAAAGGGCAGGAGTTTCTTTATCTTTGAGTGAAGGAGTGTTGGGGGTTGGTAGGGATATAGGAATAGTGAGATGGCTGGGAAGAAGAAAAGAAGGATGAAAAGAGGAAAAGAATAGGATAAAAGAAGGATACGGTGGAGAAAATGGGCAAGGGCCCAAGAAAGAAGAGCGAGAATGGCAGTGATGGTGAGCACTGGTGGAGTGACGGAAGGTTCTCCAGCCCTGGTCGAGCTTGTTAGAAATGCAGAGTCTCAGGTCCCTCCCCAGACCCTCTGAATCATGATTTGCAGTTTAATGAGAAGTCCCCAGGTGATTCCCATATCCATTAATTCTGCAGAGTTGATGTTTTCATCTGCTGTGCGTGGGGGGTGGGGGGCAGATGTAGAGCAGATTCAAATCAAGAGGAAGTCCCCAGGGCTTTGGGTTATCTCCAAATTTATCAGGAAGACTTCCCAACCAAGTGGGTTGAGATCCAGGATGTGTCACTTTCCTTTGTATTCACATCTGGCTGGTCTGGACAGAGGTTCTGCAAACCAGAGGCAGGCTGTGGACTCAGGGATTCTTGGAACTTCTCTTCTGAATCCAAAGTAGCAGGTGTGGAGGAACAAGGAAGTGGAGTGGTGAACATTATTTGACTATAGAGGAAACAGGAAGAGAATGGAGATTGTCCTTTTAGACCCATTTGGCAAGTGAGGTAGTCATCCTGCACCGCACCCTCCTCCCTACCCCTTCAGCTCTCGGTGTCCTACCTTTTCTCTGAGCAACAGAAGCACTTTTGTCTATATTTAGGTTGCTCATCGCTGGTGCATTGGAAAGAACACTGGGCTAATGCCCTCGGGCAAGCCACTTCACCACCCTGCTCCCAGTTTCCTGATATGCAAGAAGGGCTGAAAATTGTGATTGTAGGTGCCCAGGGTTTCCCAGTGCAGTGGGGACTGGAACTGTGGTCTTCTGGTGACTATTTCTGCCTGATGGTACTCTCAAGTCAGCAGCTAGCCAGGTGATAAAAGGGAAAGAAGCTGCTGGGTGTAGAATAGAAAAGGGCCGGGCCTGGGGCCAGTGGAAGAGCAGGAACAGTTGCTGTTCAGTCCTGCTACTTGTCAGCATGAGGGAATTTGGGCCTAGGGTAGCCAGACAATCTTTTCTTTTTTTCAAGAAAAACTAGAAGTCCAGACTTTTCTGTTAGATTTTCTGAGTTTTAAAGACTGACTGTGAATTCATTAAAAACACACACACACACACACACACAGACAATGAGAAAACCTGCTGCTCATATAAAACAAATCTGAGGGCTGTTTTGAAGACTGGCAGTGAATTCATTTAAAAACATACACACACACACACACAATGAAAAAACCTGCTGCTCATACAAAACAAATCTGAGGGCTGCAGCAGCTCACAGGCTGCCAGTGTGTGACCTCTTTCCTAAGTCTTTTAAAAGAGGAGAATTGACATTTTCATCAGACTTGAAATAGGTAAACAGGACCAAGACTCTGGAATAGCTGCTTGCCCCAGTATGGCAGGCCCTGGCAACGCCTGCTCCAGGGGTATAAAACATGGATTTGGCTGGGCATGGTGGCTCATGCCTGTAATCCCAACACTCTGGGAGGCCTAGGCGGGTGGATCACCTGATGTCAGGAGTTCGAGACCAGCCTGGCCAACACTGTGAAACCCCGTCACTACTAAAAATACAAAAAAATTAGCCAGGCGTGGTAGTGCACACTTATAATCCCAGCTACTCAGGAGGCTGAGAGGCAGGAGAAACGCTTGTACCAAGGAGGCGAAGGTTGCAGTGAGCCAAGATCGAGCAAT
The DNA here is from genome assembly GCF_002776525.5 of Piliocolobus tephrosceles. Classification (NCBI taxonomy): domain Eukaryota; kingdom Metazoa; phylum Chordata; class Mammalia; order Primates; family Cercopithecidae; genus Piliocolobus; species Piliocolobus tephrosceles. The sequence goes on from NC_045438.1 coordinate 65,459,757, forward strand.
TGCACTTCAGCTTGGGCAAGAGCAGCGAAACTCCATCTCAAAAAAAAAAACAAAACCACACGCATACCTGGATTTGTCCTTCTTGATCGACACAGTTTGAATAAAATAAAGTTGCCATACCCTTTCCATTGCAACTAAACATAAAAATACAAGAATATTCAATAAGTCACATACTATGGGATGAAAAGAGCATGTCATAATTAGTTGATTAATCACTGTCACCCTCTTGTCATGTGCTGATACATGAGTAATGTATGTTCAGAGTATTGATTGCATCCAAGCCAGGATTCCTTTGTGGCATCAGCTGAAGGACATGGTGACCACAAAGGTCCACCTCAAGTTACTACCTTTTGTGAATTGATAATGGGGTGCACAGCCAGGTGTAATTCAAGCACATCTTCCCACAGGCAGCGGGTGGTTATGACTGCACTGCAGTCGCTGTGTTGCTTTCAGCCTTAATGGGAATCTTCATTGAAACAGAAACCTAACTCCATTTAGGTTAATACTTTGCTCACTCAAGCTTCCTTCCGAGAACCAGCCTGATTTTTACACCTTCTGAGGGGAAACTGGCAGTGATTCCTCACTGCAGGTGGATATCTCATCAGATAAAGTAGGGTTAGGAAAGACTTACATTTTTACTCCAAGCCATTTCGATTGCTTTTTTTCATAGTGAAAGTGTAGTAACTCTCTCTTATCTCTGCATGCACTGGTGCTAAAAATGTGTAGGACCACAGTAGTTGGCATTTGTCTCCCAGATAGGCCAGCCTGAAACTTGGGAGTGGAATGAGCTTGTATTCAAGCTGGTGTTAACCAGGACTGTAGCTATTCATTCCAACTCTACTCTTTTCATCCAGGCTATTGAATGATCAATGGCTATGCAAATAATTTACGGGGCCAAAAGAGGGTTCTGGGAATGTGATAATTTGGATGCAATTTCTATCTTTCCCAACCCCCACTCCAAAAGTTCTTCCTCTCTGGACTCAAACAGCTGCTAACTCCTGTGGATGGCTGGGTGCCAGTGAGGTCTCAGGCTTTGGTGGGTTCCAAGCAGACAGAATTGTAAGCTTCCTTCTTCCAGTGGGCTGGGCAGGTGCCTAGAGAATAATGTCAAAGGTGAAGAAGGGAAGGCAGTCAATCCTAAGTGGAGAGGGGCTGTCAGGGCTAATGTCAACACAAGCCTAGTGTGACTATGCTGGGTTTTCCTAGCTGAAGGGGCCGAAGAGGAGCTGAATGGGAGACTGAGTCCTCCACCTGGAAGCTAGGGCAGTGTGAGAAGTTTGGGAGGTTTCCTGCAGGTGACTAGCAGGGTGCTGGCAGCTTCTACAATTCAGTCTGTGGGGACCTTCTGCCACCTGTGGGGCTCCCACCACTTAGAACACATAAGCTGCCACACCCTGAGTGGGGCTCCCACCACTTAGAACACATAAGCTGCCACACCCTGAGACCTATGAGCCCATAAAAAAATAACACCCCATTTAAAATGGGCCAGCAGCCAGAGAGAGGAGAATCAGTTGGAAAAGCAGAACACACTCCCAGCAAACTAAAGCTTGGAGAGGAGTGTCTGAGTCGGGGAGGGGTGCGTATAGGAGCTTCAGTGAGAAAATAGCAACTTTTGGTGGGTGGAAGGAGAGGGAGAAATAAGATTCTAAGGGTCTAACAAGGGGAGGAGAGAGAAAGTAAAATGATCCTAACGCTTTCATCTTGTTAAAGTGAAGGGATCAGGAGGAAGCGGAAGCATCTCAGGGGTAAAAGATGAGTATTGGTGAGGATAATAGTGTCTTGTTTTCAAATGCTGGTAGAGAAGTATGTATCAGAAAGCAACCAGGAAAGAATGATTTGTTCAGGCAAACTAATATAAGGGAAAGAAAGAAAAATACACTAAAAATAAATTACAGAAAAAGTAGGTTGGGCTGGGCACGGTGGCTCCCGCCTGTAATCCCAGCACTTTGGGAGGCCGAGGCCGGTGGATCACTTGAGGTCAGGAGTTCGAGACCAGACTGGCCAACATGGTGAAACCCCATCTCTACTGAAAATACAAAATTAGCCAGGTGTGGTGGTGCATGCCTGTAATCCTAGCTACTTGGGAGGCTGAGGCAGGAGAATTGCTTGAACCCAGGAGGTGGAGGTTGCAGTGAGCCGAGATCATGCTACTGCACTCCAGCCTGGGTGACAGAGTGCGAACTTGTCTCAATTAAAAAAAATAAAATAAAATAAGTTGGAAGAAATAAAATCAAGTACTGTATCAGTCACACACAAAATGTGAAGACTAAATTCTTTCTTTAAAAGACAAACTATTCCACTGGATTAAAAAAGCAAAACCTATTTATATAAGGAACATAATTAAAATATAGTAATAAAAAAGGCTGAAAAATCAAAGAGTAGGCAAACGCAAACAAAAAGAAAGACGTAGAAATGTTAATGCATAGTGGAATTTTAGAAGAAAAGCACTACAAGGCGTTATTACGTAACGATAATATAAGTAATACTATCATTAAAGAAAATATAACAGTGAAAAACCTTTAGGTACCAAACAATATAGAAGCCAAACCTAAAGCAAAAACAATCAGAAATGCAACAACAACCCAACAAAACTGTACAGTGAAGGTGAGGGACTTCAGAATATTCTCTCATGAGTGAATAGGTCTAATAGATAAACAATAATATTGACTTAATGGCTATATGTAGACATTATATCTCTCAAATAGAGAGTATCATGTTTCGCTGTGTTTATGAAACACTAAAAAGAAAAAAAAACAATTCTGTATTTGATCATAAAGAAAATACATTTTTAAAAAGTGAGATCTAACAGATTACCTGATCATAATTCAATGAATTGAGATACAAATAATATAACTTAAAGATTCTCAATGACATGGAAATTGAGAAATGTGCTACTAGATAGCAGGTGGATCAAAGAGAAAATTTAAAGGAAAATTACAAACTATAAAGCAAAGAAAAGAATAACTTATACCAAACCAAGCCACAGTAGAGGCTTACTCAGAGGAACGTTTATAGCTTTACATTTTTTTAGGAAGAAAGATGAGAAATGAAGAAACTAAATATTCATCTTAAGATACTAGAAAAAGAACAATAACTAAAAGGAAAAGGAAATTAACAAAGATAAAAACTTACATAGAAAGCAAACCAAAAAAATATGTAGAAAGAAAGTATAAATCAAAATGTGGCTCTTCAAAAAGACTAATAAGATAGATAAATTCCTCAAGAGCCTGATAAGAAGAAGGAGTAAGAGAAGAAAAATATGCATGAATTAGAATGAGAAAGGAGATATAATTCAAATAAAGACTAACAGAATCATCAGAGACTACTATAAGAAACTTGGGGAACAAGTATAAAAACCTCATGAAAATGAAGGATTTTCTAGCAAAATATGAATTAACAAAATGAATACAAGGAAATGTGGAAAACTTGAACAGATCAATTACCATAGAAGAGCTTGGAAATGCAACTAAAAAATCTACCATTGAAAAATGGTAGGTGCAGTGGCTCATGATAGTAATCTACCATTGAAAAGAAGGCCAGGTGCAGTGGCTCATGATAGTAATCTCAGTACTTTGGGAGCCCAAGGCAAGCAGATCGCTTGAGCCCAGGAGTTTGAGACCAGTCTGGACAACATGGTGAAACCCCATCTCTACAAAAAATACAAAAATTAGCTGGGCATGGTGGCATGTACCTATGGTCCCAACTACTCAGGAGGTTGAGGCAGGAGGATCACTGGAGTCCGGGAAGTCAAATTCGAGTGAGCCGTGATTGTGCCACTGCACTCCAGCCTGGGCTATACAGTGAGACCCAGTCTTGAAGGGAAGGAAAGGGGAAAGGAAGGGGGAAGGGAAAGGAAAAGGGGAAGGGGATGGGAAAGAAGAAGGGAAAGGGGAAGACAAGGGGACTGGATGACTTCACAGCCATGTTTTATCTAACCTTTAACACAGATAATTCCATTTTATTTAAATTACTCCAGGCCATAGAAAAGGATGAAAAGGTAACTACTTTGTGAGCCAGCAAACTTTAATACAAAAGCCTGATAAAAGATATTAAAAGAATAGAAGATTATAAAGTAATCTTAGTTATGAATGGATGCAAGTTTCTTTCTTTCTTTCTTTTTTTTTTTTTGAGACGGAGTCTCGCTCTGTCACCCAGGCTGGAGTGCAGTGGCTGGATCTCAGCTCACTGCAAGCTCTGCCTCCCAGGTTTATGCCATTCTCCTGCCTCAGCCTCCCGAGTAGCTGCGACTATAGGCGCCCGCCACCTCGCCCGGCTAGTTTTTTGCATTTTTTTTTAGTAGAGACGGGGTTTCACCGTATTAGCCAGGGTGGTCTCAATCTCCTGACCTCGTGATCCGCCCATCTCAGCCTCCCAAAGTGCTGGGATTACAGGCTTGAGCCACTGCGCCAGGCTGAATGGATGCAAGTTTCTAAACGAAATACCAGCCACCACCTCTGTTTAAGCTTCATGTAGTGCCCAGAAGTATTTGCTACTGTTCTTTCCCAAAATTCTGATAAAATGACAGTAAAATGATTCGAGAGGCATAAACTTGAAGGACAAAAAGAATAGGAGAGAAAGCAACACCAACAAAATTTTGCAAGTTTGAAAACATATGTACAAGTTGTAACTGACTTAGCAGATCACAGAAAGCCAAAACCCAAGCCAGAAGTAAGTTTGCCTCCAGAAATGTCCAGGAACTGAAAGAATCAAGTACCTCTGAAAATGGGGAATCTAAGAGGAGTGGAAAAACAGGAAAATTAATTTAAAATCTACATAAGGAATAGTCTCCCAGGTCACCTTCCTTGCCTTACACAGGATGAAGGGCCCTCTACTACCTCTTTATACAAGACTCTCTGAAGAGGTTGAACCAGAGGGATTCCGAACTCAGAGACATCAGGCACACTGAGGCAGGGATCCCATGCTGAAAATGGGGATTAGGATATTAGTTACAGAAAAGTGAGACCGCTTGGCCCTAGTCTTCATCCAGACTTTACCTCCCAGAATGCTAACAGTCGTGCTTATCCCTTCTAGGAGGGAAATTAGAGGTTTTCTCTTTGGGAACCTGACCAGCTAAAGAGAGAATACCTAAAGATATTGACCGAAGGCCCCTGTGAAACTGATAGTGATACAGAGCCCAGTCAATGAACAGGTTTCACCTACATCCTTGAACAACTCCCAGATAGCCATTTAGTGCATCACTCTTAAATATGAACAGACAACCAAGGACCACCAGACATGTGAGGAAATCTAACATGAAAGGCAGAGACAAAAAAAAAAGAGAGAGAGACAGAGAAAGTGGCAGCAGAAGGAAGCTTTTATTTATTTATTTTGCTATGTTGCTCGGGCTGATCCTGGAGCTCCTGGGCTCAAGCTATCCACCTGCCTCAGTCTCCCAAGTACTGGTGTTAGAGGTGTAAGCCACCACTCCCAGCCAGAAGGAAGCTTCTTAAAAGCCCTCAGTCTCTCTAGAGAGAAAAGAGAAGGTATTGTATTCAAGAAACAAAAGAGGCTACTATAATGGAACATTTGGAGAACAATTGAGAGATCTTGGAGATTAAAAAAGGGACCACATAAAGGAACAATTCAATAGTAAAGTTAGCAGTTTTGTCAAACTGGCCAGAGGATGGTGGCTCATGCCTATAATCCAAGCACTTTGGGAGGCCAAAGTGGGTGGATCACTTGAAGTCCGGAGTTTGAGACCAGCCTGCCTAACATGGTGAAAAACTGTCTCTACTAAAAATACAAAAATTAGCCAGGCATGGTGGTGTGCACCTGTAATCCCAGCTACTAGGGCAGCTGAGGCAAGAGAATTGCTTGAACCCAGGAGGTGGAGGTTGCAGTGAGCTGACATTGTGCCACTGCACTCCAGCCTGGGCAACAGAGTGAGAATCCATCTCAAAAAAAGAAAAAAAAAAAAAAAAAAAAAAAAAGAAGTGTTGTCAAATTTAGCAAATAAAAGTCCAAGACTCTCCATTTAATTTGAATTTTATAAAAATAACAAATAACTTTTTTGTATAAGTGTGTCCCATGTAAGACTTAGTTTGTCTGAAATTCAAATTTGCCTAGGTATCCTGTGTTTTACCTGGTAACCCTAGTTGGAAGATGAAGTCTCCAAGAAAGGAGAGAGAGAGAGAGAAAGAAAGAGAGAGAGAGAAAAATAAAGAGAGAAAAGATAAAATCCAAAAATCAAATCAGTTGAGGAAGTCCAATATTTGAATGACAAGGAGTTTTAGAAAGGGAAAACAGGGGAAATAAAATTATCAAATGAATTTCCCAGAACAGAGTGTCTACCCAGAGCCAAGCATCAAGGACAAAAAATACCCAATACCAAAGTGCATCACTGTGAAGTTGTAGATCACTGATGACAAAACAGTGAAAAATCAAGCTAACACAGAGGATGAGGAATGAGAATGATAACGTTTCTCTGTATAAATAATCTATCTATCTCTCTATACATGTGCACACACACACACATCAGTGGCTCATGCCTATAATCCCAACTCTCAGGAGGCTAAGGCAGGACGATTGCTTTAGCCCAGGAGTTTGAGGCTGCAATGAGCTATGATCACACCACAGCACCCAGCCTGGGGACCGAGTGAGACCCTGTCTCTAAATAAATAGCCTAAATTTTAAGAAATGATCAAATTGATGCTGAAAATATTTTAAATAAGTTTTAGCAGACCTTTCTAATAAAATTTCTAAGAAGAAACTATATGTGTGTGTGTGTGTGTGTATGTCAGGTTTGTCAAAGATCAGATGGTGGTAGATGTGCAGTGTTATTTCTGAGGTCTCTGTTGTGTTCCATTGGTCTATATGTCTGTTTTGGTATCAGTACCATGCTGTTTTGGTTACTGTAGCCTTGTAGTATAGTTTGAAGTCAGGTAGCATGATGCCTCCAGCTTGGTTTTTTGGCTTTGGATTGTCTTGGCTATATGGGTTCTTTTTTGGTTCCATATGAAATTTAAAGTAGTTTTGTTCTAAATCTGTGAAGAATGTCAATGATAATTTGATGGGAATAGCATTGAATCTATAAATTACTTTGGGCAGTATGGCCATTTTCATGATATTGATTCTTCCTATCCATGAGCACAAAATGTTTTTCCATTCGTTTATGTCTTCTCTTATTTCCTTGAGCAATGGTTTGTAGTTCTCCTTGAAGAGGTCCTTCATATCCCTTGTAAGCTGTATTCCTAGGTATTTGATTCTCTTTGTAGCAATTGTGAATGGGAGTTCATTCATGATTTAGCTCTCTGCTTGTCTATTATTGGTGTATAGGAATGTTTGTGATTTTTGCACAATGATTTTGAATCCTCAGACTTTTCTTAAGTTGCTTATCAGCTTAAGGAGTTTTGGGGCTGAGGCGATGGGGTTTTCTAAATATAGAATCATATCATTTGCAAATAGAGCGAACAGGTAACTTACAGAATGGGAGAAAATTTTTGCAATCTACTCATCTGACAAAGGTCTAATATCCAGAATCTACAAGGAACTTAAACAAATTTACAAGAAAAAAAACCCCCGTCAAAAAGTGGGCAAAGGATATGAGCAGACACTTCTCAAAAGATGACATTTATGTGGCCAACAAACATATGAAAAAAGCTCATCATCACTGATCATTAAAGAAATGCAAATCAAAACCACAATAAGATATCATCTTATGCCAGTCAGAATGGTAATTATTAAAAAGTCAGCAAACGACAGATGCTGGTAAGGATTTGGAGAAATAGGAACACTTTTACACTCTTGGTGGGAATGTAAATTACTTCAACCATTGTGGAAGACAGTGTGGTTATTCCTCAAGGATCGAGAACCAGAAATACCATTTGACCCAGCAATCCCATTACTGGGTATATACCCAAAGGAATATAGTCATTCTACTATAAAGACACATGCACACATATATTTATTGCAGCACTATTTACAATAGCAAAGACACGGAACCAACCCAAATGTCCATCAATGATAGACTGGATAAAGAAAATGTGGTACATATCCACCATGGAATACTATGCAGCCATAAAAAAGAATGAGCTCATGTCCTTTGCAGGGACATGGATGAAGCTGGAAGCCATTATCCTCAGCAAGCTAGCACAGGAACAGAAAACCAAACACTGCATGTTCTCACTCATAAGTGGGAGTTGAACAAAGAAAACACATGGACACAGGAAGGGGAACAACACACAGTGGGGGCCTATTAGGTGATGGGGGGCAAGGTGAAGAAGAACATTAGGAAAAATATCTAATACACCTGGGGCTTAAAACCTAGATGACAGGTTGATAGGTGCAGCAAACCACCATGGCACATACATACCTATGTAACAAACCTGCACATTCTGCACAGGTATCCCAGAACTTAAAGTAAAATAAAATAAAGTATGTAAAAGACTACCAAAAAATAAGAACAAGTATTATTCTAAATGGCAAAAGGAGACTGGTAAGAGATTGTTCTAGAGAGGTAGCAGCCCCTGCATCATGAAGAACCTTTTTCTATGAAGTTAAGAAATGTAGGCCATATCCTTCCTATATTTCCGGAAATGTGAAGGACCACTTGCATTAGAAGCACTTGTTTTGGAGTCCCAAAAATTGACATTTTAAACAGAACCCCAGGTAATTACATTTTGGGATAATTTTGAGAATGCCAGCTTAGACCAACAGTAATTACCAGAAGAGTTTGAACTAAGGAGCAATAAATCAGATTTCCAGAGACCCCTCCTTTCCATTCTGTCCATAGCCCACCCTTTCCTGAGTCATTCCAATGCAGGACCAGCAGGGTTGTTTTGTAAGTCAACTGCACCATTTCCTATGGAAAAGTTAGGCCACTTGGCCTCTCAATGCTGGAAAGGTTACTGGAAGTGGCCCTGGTTCCTGGAGCATCATGCTCTATCTGATTCACATAACACAGCAAGATAACATCATCCTGGGACAGAGAAAGGAATGAATGCTAAGTTTTGTCTGAAAATCTGAAGCTGGTTTTGAAAGTTTGTTGTTTGTTGTTGTTGTTCAAATTCCATAATAACAACAATTAAAATATTTATCCGAGGTGGTCAGTGCCATTTTTGCAAATGCTGGAGGAAGTAACCAGGATAGAGGAAATCCTCTGGGCGGGTCTCAGAGCCTACCTGGAGTTGTTTTCATTCAGAATTTGGTGACATCAGTTGAGGGAAGGAGATGGGCTGTCTCTAGAGATCCTGGTGAGTAACAACCATGCAGAACCACAGAGCATCTCAGGAAACTTAAAATCACAGCAACAAGAACAAAGTGTCTTTCTCATTACATGGTTTTCAAATGAGCCCACTGCTTCCATAGAACTTATGTTTATGGTTTCTTTTGAATAAACACAGAAATGGACCCTCCCAATCTTAAAACTTGAGAAACTTACATTTGTCTACCCTGAGTTCTTTTCTCAGGACACCAGCCATTAGGCCTCTCAGATAGAGTTAAGGAACGGAAACTTACCCATTCACCACATCTGGGAAACATCAGACCCCTCGCCCATCATGACTGCCTAACTGAACAGCTGCTGCCTGTGGATCAGCTCTTCTTCCTTATCCCCTCCCTCATTCCTGTTTTCTCACTCTTAGTTACATTTCTTCCTTGCTATATAGGCTGTGAATTTTAGTCAGCTGAGGAGACAGATTTGAAACTGATCTTCCATTCTCCTTGGCTAAAGCACCTGAATAAAGCCTTCTTCCCTGGAAATTCTCAGTGATTGGCTTTCTGTGCAGCGAGCAACAGGACCTAGACCAAACCCCTGGCGTTTCAGTAACTGCTCCATAGAGGGCAAAGGAATGACTGAGTGACCTAATGAAACCTACCCCTGCCTTTGAGAACAGAGAAACTCTAGGCAGTGGTTCTTAAAAGTTTAGCACACATCAGAATCACCCAGTGTTTTAAACACTGATAGCCGAGCCCCATTCCAGAGTTTCTGATTCTGTAGATCTGGGTACAGCTTGAGAATCTGCATTTCTAACAGGTTCCCAGGTGACGCTGATGCTGATGCCTAAGGGACCACATTTTGAGAATGACTGCCCCGTGGTAGGTAAAGGAAATCCTCTCATCAATGTATTTTTTTGCTTGGGCAATGGCCTCATTACCTTTCCGATGGAGAAAAACTAGGTATGTTGATGGGATGGATGCTGGGATCATGCTGAAAACTCTTCTTCTTCTTCTTCTTTTTTTTTTCTTATTTGAGACAGAGTGTCACTCTGTGGCCCAGGCTGGAGTGCAGTGGTGTGATCTTGGCTCACTGAAACCTCTGCCTCCTGGGTTCAAGCAATGCTCCTGCCTCAGCCTCCCGAGTAGCTGGGACTACAGGTGTGCACCACCATGCATCACTAATTTTTGTATTTTTAAAAGAGACAGGCTTTCACCATGTTGGCCACACATGGTGAACTCCTGACCTCTGGTGATCCACCCACCTTGGTGTCCCAAAGTGCTGGGATTACAGGCATGAGCCACTGTGCCCAGCCTTGAACACTCCTCTTGAAGCCAAGAAACAGATTTGGGCCTACCTGATCAGACAATTATGCACCTGTTTCTATGAATCAAACCATAAACAACTGATGAATGATTCATAATTATAGCTATCACTTATTAAGTGCTATCTATATGCCAGGCATGGCATGTACATTTAATCGTCACAGCAGCCTGCTACCCCCTCCACACTAATCTTCTCAGGCGTATTCCCACCCCAGGACCTTGGCAGAGGCTGGACCCTAGACCTATATAGAGGAAAATAAATATATTTTCTTCTCATCTTAGGTTCACAACTGAGGCCCCTATAATAGAAGACAGATGAATAAGAGAAAAGTATAAAAATGTATGTAATGTAAGTTTTACATGGCATGGGAGACTTCATAAGAAAATGAGGACCCAAAGAAACAGGTAAACCTGTGTATTTTTTATGCTCAGTTTGATGGAGAAGTATGATTGGACAAAGGGAATATGACCTAATGCTAATAAACTGGGGGAAACTTAGCAAGGGTTCTTTGCTCAAATTTTTCTCTGTGTCCCTGGGTCTTCAGAGATAAGGATGTACCTTTCCTCTGCGTATAGGGAGGGTACCTCTTGAATAAGGGTCTTATGACCTGCTTCAGGGGAAAGTCAGAAAAATCCTTCCTAGGTTTAATTTGACCTGTTTCAGGGGAGAAGAGGGGAAGGTGAGAATGACTTCTCTGCTTCTGCTGTTTTCTTTAATTCCAAGGTTCATACTTTGGGAAAATATGTCCTGAAATCCATCACCTGGAACGTGCTTCCCCTCCACATCGCTCTCCGGCTCTTCTTTAAGGGTCTTGCAGATACCATTTTGTCAGAGAGGGCTTCCCCTTCCCTGGCCACCCCATCTACAATATTAGCCCCACCCCTGTCCCCAACCCACCGTCACTGCTTTATTCTCTCTCCTGAGCATTTATCGCTAACATTCTATATGTTTTGCTTGTTTATTATCTGTCTTCCTTATTAGCACATAAGCACAAGGGTGAGGATTGTGTCTGGTACACAGAGTCTGGAACTATTTAGTAGGTAGTTAGAGGCAATACTTATTGATAGAATGAACAAACTAAACCTTTAGAGAGCCAAGCCTTACTTGGCAGGGATGCGCAGAATTTGGTAACATGATGATTAGAACCCATCAGTTAAAAAAGCAACACATCTGACATTATTTCCTTGGTGGGAGCTGTTTGAAGATGTGGGAAGAAAATATTAATAAGTAGAAATTAAAACAGAAAGGATGAGAAGTAGGGAATGAGGAAGAAGCAGGATGGGCTAAGAGGAAGTCTGGGCCATAGCACTAGTTACTTTGGCCCTGGGGGCACTTCTCCCTGAGTCTCCTGCCGAGGGTGGCTCTGGGCGGGTAGGTATGTCACCCTGGCTCTTACTGGGGACAGAAAACAGCTGCTGCAGTTAGCAAGCCAGGAGAACCCTGTCCAGCCCAGGTGCTGGAAAGCAGGGTTCATTTCTGAAATGACAAAGAAGGGTTCGCTGAAAGAGCAGCTTTCAAATAGCCAAACCAGTTGACTCTGGAGGGAGCTAGAACTAGGTTTTCACTGAGAAGCAGCGGCCGGCTCAGCAGCATGGCGGCATTGAAGATGCAGGGTCAGAGAGAGGGGATTGTGTAGAAGCTGGCTGCGAGCCAGCCACCAGACAGACTCCTGAGGCAAAAGGAAGACTCTGAACCAACGATTTAACTGCGTAAACAGACTCTGGTTGGAAACATTGTCTGACAGAGCCCATGCCACGTGGAAAATATTAAACATTTCCTCTCTTGGCACCTGTTTCTAACAGACTGGAGTGTTGACTATTTTGCAACGATATATAAATTTGGTTCGTTAGCAAACTCCATGGAGAGTCCACATGCCCTGGCCAACGTAGCTTATCTCATATTTAAACATGAAAAAAAAAAAGAAAGTGGCTGAAAGGTTGAGTTCACGGCACTGTGAACACACAGGCAGGTGCTCTGTCACGCTTCACAGCACAGCACCCACATGAAGCAACAGGAGAAGGAACATAAAATACTGTAAAAAGCAACCAACAGACTTCACCCATAGTGATCTGCTGACCACCACTGGATTCGACTTAATTCCATAAACAGCAGTGGTAGAAATCAACTTAGAATATAAACATACTCTTTAAATAAAAGCTAAGAAGTGAGAGTAATGATTGGGCCTGCAGTGGTTAAAGTCCCCTAATTGTAGAGTAGGTAAATTGGCAAACCTTACTTCCTACTCCATCAAGAAATTGGTGAGGACCTACTATGGGCTGCTTAGGGAAGATCGTATGTTGTGTGACAATAGTCACAAAGCTAAGAGGCAGGCAGCTGCATTCAGCCCAAAAGGAAGTAGCTATCAGGCTAAGGGCTCAGGCTAGGGTAGTGGAATTGTTAAGAGAGGTTACTCCACAATCAAATAAGTTTAGGACATAAGAGGTTAAACATAGTTAAATAGGTCTCTTCTTTTATAGGCTTCTTTTATAGGCTGGGAATCTATAAGAGAAGATAACAGTAGGGAGTGTCTCTCAAATATTTGACCGTAGCAGGCTTTTATAAGAGAGCCCACATTAGAAAAAACTGCTGTAAACTTCTTTATTTCATCTGCACCTATGCTGGGAAGAAGGCCGTGGTCTCAGTGTGATTGTTTATAAGCAAATTTGGTTAGATTGGTAGGAAAAGCGTTGGTCACAACTAGATTAGTGAGTTTCTGAAATGGAAATCAAATTTCCTCAAGCCCCTAAAACTGACTGTGACAAATGGTGACCTAGAGAGGATGCCCATCCAGATGGGACTCGGGGTTGACCTTTTCTGGACATGCCTCACGCTGCAGGGCTTTAGACAAGACAAATCTACCATCAGATTCTAGTGTGTTTGTTTATTTGTTTTGTTTTTAAAGTGCTGTTTGCAACCTACCAAATTGATTTTATTAACCTTTAAAGGATTGCAATCTGTCATTTGAAAAAACACTAAACTCTATCTGCACCTAAGCATATTGACATTCTTATACCCAGCCAGGCATGGTGGTTCATGCCTGTAATCCTAGCACTTTGGGAGGCTGAAGTGGGAGGATCACTTAAGCCCAGGAGTTCAAGACAAGCCTGGGAAACATAGGGAGACTTTGTCTCTACAAAAAAATTAAAAAATTGGCCAGGTATGGTGGGGCATGCCTGCAGTCCCAACTATTCAAGAGGCTGAGGTGGGGGGATTGCTTGAGCCCAGGAGTTTGAGGCTGCAGTGAGCTGAGATCGCACCACTACACTCCAATCTGGGTGATAGAGCAAGACCTTGTCTCTAAAAAAAAAAAAAAAAAAAAATTCTTAAATGCTTTTCCTCAAATAATTTCATGCTCACTATTTTGTGAGGTAAGAGAAGAGCAAAGGTGGATTGGAAGGGCTTTAGGACCATGTCTTTCTTTCAGGAAAGGTAGTACCTAGGATCTTCTTCAAGCAGTACAAGATCTGGACCAGAGCCCTGGTTTTGAAAAAGAATACGGAGAACTGTGGTTAGAGACATGTTGCTTTTAAATTTTAAATGTGATTTCATATTCTAATCTTATTCTGTAAGCAACTCACATCTATCTATTTCCTATGTTAGTTCTAATGAAGATTACAGATGAACTCCCAGATAACAGGATTGCTTTGGGTTTGGTCTGCAACACACTGGGTGGATCTTAGGAATAGGAAAAAGAAATATTTTTCTTTTCCATCTTAGGTTAGTGACTGAGGCATTTATAACAAAAGACAGATAACAAGAGAAAAGCATTAACATTTTCTGTGGCACAGCAGCCTTCAGGAATGAAGACCCAAAGAAAGGACTAAACCTGTGTATTTTTTGTGTGTAGGTCGTTGAAGAAGTGGATGGTTGTGGAGAAGTATGAATGGAAAAAGGCCATGTCTCATGGTAATTAACTGGGGAAAGCGTAGTAAGGCCTGTTTGTTCAGATTTTTCTTTGTGTCCCTGTGTCTTCAGAAATAAGGAGGCTTCTTTGGTCTGGGTATGGATTGGGCATCTCTGGAATGAAGGCTTTATGACCTGCTTCAAGGGAGGTCATAAATAGAGCAGGTAATTTGGCAAACCTTATTTCATATCTTCATCAAGATTCAAGGGAGAAGGGCAAGGGTAAGGTGAGAGAGACCTTCCTGCTTCTGCCATTTTCTCCAGTTTGGGGCCATTGTGTCCTGAACCCTATCACAGGCAATCACAGGGCAGGTAGGCTTATGTAAATATGTTCTTTCCTTTCCCTCACAATTAGTGTCTTGATGTCAGCTGCTTGACACTGAACCTGGCTCAGCTTCAGAAGAAAAGCAGAGCCCCAGACCCAGGACCCCCATGGTCTCCTGCTGCATTGAGAAAGATTAATGGTTAAAAAAAGTTGAAAAGATTCTCTTCATACCTGCCTACCATATCAGAGAGGCCTGAGCCTAAAAACCCTGGCCCCACCCTGGGGTGTGGTTTACAAGACCAGCCAGAGACCTTACAGGACCTCCTCACCCTCTGCTGTCCCAATGGCACTTCCAGTGAATCTTGTTCTTTTTTTTAGCTAGCAATTGAATGTGATATTTTGCAAAGCACTGTGGTTTTTCAAGCTTTATTTCAAGGGGTCTAGAAAATATTTTTATTTTCAGTTTTCTTTTTCTACTCTCTTTCTTCTCTGCTTGATTCACTTGATTTCCTTCTTAGTATTTTGTCCGTGAAGTTCCTCAATATTGTTCCTTAGAGTAATATCTGAAATATAAAATGCAATCTTGTTTGGAAAATTAAAAGAAAACTATAAGTGCAGATAATGGGGCTTGAGGAGCAGCGGGAGAGAAGTGGGGTAGCTGCAGGGGCTGGAGGGCCATAGTCCAGTGAGAATGGCAAATGATTCTATATAATTTCAAGACTAAAAAAATATAGATTTTTACCATCCTAAATCCATTTAACTGCTCAAATGATTATTGCTCCCCTGGTGTTTATAAAAACATTGCAGTGAAAGGAGACAGACTTACACAGACTTAAAAGAGTTTTTAGAAACCATTAAACCCACTAAGTCTGTTTTGGTTCTGCTCGATTGTTATGAATCCTAACTTAACCATTTCACTGTCTGCAGAAAAGGGACAGTGGCATTCTGTGGTCAAGGGGTGGCTCTGGACACTGCCTCTGCATTCCTAGCTCTGCCAACAACTCTCTAGGTGATCAAGGGCAAGTCGCCTCACCTTGCCAAGCCTGTTTCCTCCTTTTAAAATGGGAGGTCGGCTGGGCGTGGTGGCTCATGCCTGTATCTCAGCACTTTGGGAGGCTGACAAGTGTGGATCACTTGAGGTCAGAATTTTGAGACCAGCCTGGCCAACATGGTGAAACCCTGTCTCTACCAAAATTACGAAAATTAGCCGGGCGTGGTGGCACACAGCTGTAATCCCAGCTACTCGGGAGGCTGAGGCAGGAGAATTGCTTGAATCCAGGAGGCAGAGGCTGTAGTGAACTGAGATCATGCCATTGCACTCCAGCCTGGGCAACAGAGCAAGAGCGAGATTTTGTCTCAAAAATAAATAAATAGGCTGGGCACAGTAGTTCACACCTGTAATCCCAGCACTTTGGGAGGCCAAGGCCGGTGGATCACCTGAGGTTGGGAGTCTGAGACCAGCCTGACCAATATGGTGAAACCTCGTCTCTACTAAAAATAGAAAAAATTAACCAAGCATGGTGGCGCAAGGCTGTAATCCTAGCTACTCAGGAGACTGAGGCAGGAGAATCGCTTGAACCCGCGGGGTGGAGAGCCAAGATCGCGCCATTGTACTCCCGCCTGGGCAACAAGAGCGAAACCCTTCTCAAAAAATAATAATAATAATTAAAAATAAATAAAAATAAAAAGTGAAATGAGGGATCATTCACAATTGTACTCAGGGTATTGTCAGGATTAAATGAAACAATGTGTAGAAAGTCCTCACTAAAAAGTCTGTCATCTGGTGAATGCTCAATACATTTTATTTTGGGATGCTACATGAATAGAATTACTGTAAGTAAACCAAGATTCAGTGATTGGCAGAGAGTTCCATGAAAGCCCTGCAAGAGACGGAGATGGCAGAGGAAAGCTCCCTACAGACCTTTTGCTCCTCGTATTGACCACAGCAGATATCAACCTGGAGAGATTTGCTCCCCAGGGGACATTTTCACACTGGTGTGTGTGTTGATGGGAGTGGGGAGTGCTACTGGCATCTACTGGGTAGGGCCAGAGATGCTGCTTAACATCCTGCATTGCACAGGAGAGTCCCTGCAACAGAGTTATCTGGCCTCAAATGCCAACCGTGCAGAGGTTAGGACTAGCACAAGAGGACTAGCACAGTCCCTTTAGCCTCTTAGCTCCAGGAGTAATGCTTTCCTTTATGGCTAAAAATAGTTGTAAATGGAATTGAAACCGCCCTTGCAAAGATGATGACAACGAGAGAACTCTAGCTTGGCCAACTCCATCTTGCTTCTCGCCTCACAGGCTGGCTATCCTTGCTCAGTTGTGGGCACAGGCCGGGTTAACCATGGGAGGAATTTAATTTATAGTTTAACTTTGAAGCAAGGATGATAACAGTTCCTTCCTTAAACGGATCCCCTCCTTGTTCCAGGGCTGAAAACATCTTTGTACGACTAATAAAAGACCACAAGATTAGGATTATAAAGTTGAACCATTTCAAAATAATACAAAAATTGAATAGCCTTCTTAGTTTGGCGGGGGAATGATGGCAGTATACGGAATACACTGACCTTGCCACTTTGTGAGCAAAAGGTAGTTGTGGCTTACAAAAGAATGTTTCATAATATCCACAGGAAGTGAATAAAGATTCCCCTGTTGTCCCATTTGAATGCTATGCCACAGTTAGGAAGGTCAAAAAGTTTGATTATAGGGCCACCTTTGTGGTAAGAATGGAGGTTCCAGTAATCTTCATAAAGTTGGTAGAAGTGGGTTGCATAAAATGTTTCAAACTTATAATGCCCCTCAGAGCACTGAAACTTTTGGTCATAGAGGGAAACATCTGCAGGCAAATGACTTTATGATGAGCATTATATTTTTCACGATCAGCATTATATTTTGAAGAGCTCCCCAACTGACCATGATATAATAACGACGTCTATCTTCAAAACACTTAGTACTACAGAGAGGCTTTAATGGAAGCTGAAGATATGTACGGTCAGAAAGAAATCTCCTTGACCTCCACATGAGTGAAAAAGACAGCATGGAATAATGCTCAGTGGTAGGGAGAGCACTGATCCACGAACCCAAAGATCCCACCAGCTTCTGACTTACTGCACATGTGGTCTCGGGCAGTCTCCAAGCCCTTTAGTTCAGTCCGTCAGTAAAATGAGGATGGATGTTAGCATCTGCTCTGTGTACCCCAGTGGGCTGTGAACATTTGCGAAAGCTTCACGAATCACTGACTAAACAATCAGTGTCTTACTATTCTTGTCAAAAGGTAATGAGAGTTAGAATCAAATTGTATCCTATTAAGGAAATATGTTTATAACCAAATTATTTCCTAAGAACTTCATGTTTCCTGGCATAGTCTTTCATTTCTCTCTTAATATAAAATCTGTCAGGAAACCTATGTTTCACTGGGTGGAAAGCTGCATATCCAGTAAACATATTTTATAATGTCTTATTTTATGGCCATCTCCTCTGGTCATCTAGATAGGATATTTTGGAGGTGATCCTAGTCAGAGATCTTTTCATGACAATGGAGAGAAACCCACCCAAGTTAGTACAAATGAAAGCGTATTACAAAAACTAAATAAAAAGCAGCAGATCATCTCACATGCATCCCAATCAAAGTAGAGCCACTCTTCATATAAATCTCATCCCAAACCCACAAATGACAAAATCAGCTCAGTCAATTCCCTCAAGCCTATATGACCTTACTGCTCCAGTACTCATCACTGATGTACTACAATTTCTTTCTTTTTTTCTTTTTCTTTTTTGAGATGTAGTCTTGCTCTGTCGCCCAGGTCGGAGTGCAATGGTGCAATCTTGGCTCACTGCAGCCTCCACCTCCCGGGTTCAAGCGATTCTCCTGCCTCAGCCTCCTGAGTAGCTGGGATTACAGGCACGCACCACCACGTCTGGCTAATTTTTGTAATTTTAATAGAGACAGGGTTTTGCCACGTTGGTCAGGCTGGTCTAGAACTCCTGATCTCGTGATCTGCCTGCCTTGGCCTCCCAAAGTGCTGGATTTACAGGCGTGAGCCAATGCGCCCGGCTGATGGACTACAATTTCTGCATCCCTTAGTTTAATCTCTTTCCTTCTTCTTTCATCTTCTTGCCTGCAAAGCAGATGCCATGCTGTTGTCTCTACATCAGCTTCCTTTTTAGCACTTCAAGTTCAGAGTGCATATCACTAAAGCAATAGAGGGACAAGGACATTGGGAAGGGTACTTATACAGAACCACCTTTGGATAAGGTGCTTAACCTCTCAATGCCTCAGTTTCCTCTTCTGTAAAATAGGAATAATAGTATTCCCAACCATAGTGCCTGATCCATGATGCTCAGCATTAGCCATTGTCATTATTAATTTTAGGGATAGGTAAACATATGAAACTGACCAAAAGCAGGCATAGAACTGCATAATCCAAACTCTATCAAATTCTAAAATAAGATGAGCTGTATTAAGTTTGTCAGGTACGTTTCCAACATAGGTGATTTGGCCTCCGTCTTGAAGGAAGTGATGGAAATGACTTGGTGGAGAGAGATGTTTTGGTTTTCAATGGCTATGTAACAACTCATCCCAAAACATAGTGGCTTAAAGCAATAGCAGTTATTCATTTACCCACAATTCTGCAATTGGGCAGGACTTGGCAGGAATGACTCACCTCTGCTGTACATGGCATCTATGAGCTGGGCCATCCAAGATGACCTTTTTACTTACATGATGGCATATCAGGTAACAGCTGGCCAGGCATCTCTCTTTCTGTGTTATCTCCACCTGGCTAGCTCGGGCTTTCTGTCATCATGACAGTCTCAGGATAGTCGGACTTCTTACGATGTGGCCAGCTTCCCCCAAGTACAAGAGGAAAAGCTTCTAGATCTTGGTGCCTGGACTCGGGAATCCCAGAACTACTTTTCACCACATTGTATGCATTGCTCAAAACAGGCACAGGGCCAGCCCAGCTTCAAGAGGAGAAGACTGTACAAGCACACGAGTCTCAGGAGGTGTGGCTTACTGGGCCGCCCATGAAAGAGACGATGACAGGAGGTTAACATAGAAGCTTAGCTGCGGGAGATGGTACATGTGAAAATCAAAGCAAAGAAAACACACCAGGATCAGCCAAGATGAGCATGAGAATTGTGAAAAAGACTAGCCTGGCTGTTGTTTTGAGGGGTAGAAATAGAATCTGAGGGTTTATTCAAATCTAAGAGAGTTCTATCATATCCCCTGTACTGTAAGATTTAAAGGTTCAAACTACGGAGTAACAGAAACCCCCTACGTGTCCCTGGAAGCCATTGTCTTTTGGGAATTTGAATAATGTCTTCCTTCAACTCTAGGTCAAATTTACCTGTTGAACTCCTGTCAGTTTTTTAAACTGGAAGGCTCAGGAGCAGATACCAACTGTCACAAAGGCCCTGAGTCAGGCCTGTAATAGGAAGTTCATTTCCATGGTCATTTTTTTCTTTTACTGTCTAGTATAGTACTTTTCCTATCTATTTTTTCCCTCTATTTCTCTGTTTCCTGAAGCAGTAAAACCCTTAGTTTTCCATTGACTGATTATCTTCCATAGGTATAGATCTAGAAAACTTCCCAAGGAAACAGCTCTCTGGGCTTGATTGATCCAGGGTGCCTTTTGGGGATCTGCTCTCTGTCCCATGGTGCAGGTGTATGGGGTGGGTATAGGGGAAGATCTGAGGTAGGTCAGGGGGTAGGGGGAGTGGTATTCAGTGTGACTGCTCATCTGGGGCTTGCAATGTGTGCACCAGTGCTTCTCTCTCCTGGCTGAGAAATAGAGAGCTTAGGCCTGCCTCCAAGAGTCACTTCTCTCCCCTAGAGGGCTGGCGGAGCCTGATACCAGTAAGGTGTACCCGCCACAGAGAAGGCATCACAGCTACATGTTAATTAACCAAGACGACATGGTCCCACTTCACATCTCATTTTCAGAAAACGTTTTTACCAGAGGAAGTCATGACAGGAATTCAGAATTTGTGCTGAGCTGCGACCTGCCCTGCAGTTACAGCTGAGAGAAGGTCAAGCCTTCCTCTTCCTTAGCCCCTGCCTCCTCTTATCTCTGCCTACTCAGGGAACCACTGCCTCACTCCACTCCTGCCTCCTAGTCCTCCAGAGATTCCATCCCCTCTCCTCCTTTCCTCATTCTAATCACCAAACGTCTCTATGGTGCCTTCAGAATGTGAGATTTTTTTTTGTTTATGCACACAGTTTTGTTTTAAAGCGTTAGTCTCGGGGTTCATTAATTAAAACATCACACTTAACCAGACCATTATCTCATTCATGGCTAACTCCTCATGGCTAGATCCCCTGCACCCACTCTTTCTGCCAGTTCCTAGGACTGTTGAAATAGGAATGAGCTATAAACTGGTTTGAGGATGGTGCAGGGAGCTTCAAGATTAACTTTCCTTTTTCTGTTCATCAGAAGGAAAAGAAATTAGATTTTGGAGTCATTTGACAAGGGGTAGGAGCGGGGCAAGGAAACAGTTACTTAATTATTAATAATCTTTTTAGCAGTCGGATAGGTAGATCACTGAGGAAACCCCATGGGAGGTCATGTTACTGCCCCAGCACAGAGGAGTTCCGTCCACAGCTGTTGAATGATGCGTGAGTATCACCCCACAAGGAATCACTCCCCTGCTTGGTATTTTATATTTTGTTCCCTAAGTTTGTCCCTTAGGACTCTTCTTCCATCACAGACTGTATCAACAGAAAACAAGAGATGAGTTTCTTAGAAACAGCTTCTGTCAACAGTCCTTCCACCTCCCTCCACCTCCTCTGCCAAAAGTGGTGAGGCTGTAAACAGCTTTTATCAGAAAACTGGCGCTTGGAAAACATAAAACCAATTAGGGAGCTGTGACATGACTCAAGAGAGCATGACTGGAGAGCCAGAAGGAAGAATACACACATACCAGACAAGAGCCTTTAAGAGGTAACCTTTTGGAAGACAGCGTGGATTGTAAATAGCCAAGCTCTAAGTTTAATCATTTGGTAGTTACTGAACTTCTTTAGATACATTTGTGTGTGTGTGTGTGTGTGTGTGTGTGTGTACTTTGTAAGGTTGCTGGGCTAAGGATATTTATCAAGGGGAAAGTCTAGATAGTTCTTCAGGGAAATGTTTTAGGTGTTCTTTTGCCTTGTGTATTAATCTGCTCAGGCTGCCAGAACAAAGTATCAAAGATTGCGAGGCTTAAACAACAGAAATGTATTTTCTTGCAGTCCTGGAGGATGGACGTCCAAGATCAAGGTCCCAGCAGAGTTGGATTGCCCTCAGGTCTGGCTCCTTGGCTTGCTCATGGTTACTCTCCTGCTGCCTCTTCACACAGTGAAGGTGTGGACCCCAGGTGCCTCTCCCTTTTCTTACAAGGATATCAGTCAGATTACATTAGGGCCCCATGCAATGACCTCATTTAACCTATTACCTCTTTTTAAAAAATAAAAACAAGGCCGGGCGCGGTGGCTCAAGCCTGTAATCCCAGCACTTTGGGAGGCCGAGACGGGCGGATCACGAGGTCAGGAGATCGAGACCATCCTGACTAACACAGTGAAACCCCGTCTCTACTAAAAAAATACAAAAAACTAGCCGGGCGAGGTGGCGGGCGCCTGTAGTCCCAGCTACTCTGGTGGCTGAGGCAGGAGAATGGCGGGAACCCGGGAGAAAAAAAATAAAAAATAAAAAAAAAAATAAAAAAAAACAAATAGAGGCAGCGTCTCACGATGTTGTCCAAGTTAGTCTTAAACTCCTGGGCCCAAGTGATCCTCCCACCTTGGCCTCCCAATGTGCTGGGATTACCGGCATGAGCCACTGTGCCCGGCCACCTAATTACCTCTTTAAAGGCCCTTTGACATACACATTTTGGAAGGACATAATTTATCCACAACATCTTGGTTGCTTGCGTTGGGTGCCAAGTAACACTCTTTCTTCCCTGCACCCTCTCTTTCTGCCAGTTCCTACGATTGTTGAAATAGGAATGGGCTATAAACAGGTGAGGGAATTGTACAGGGCACTTCCATAGCTTTCCTTTTTCTGTTTGTCAGAAGGAAAAGAAATTAGATTTCAGAGTCATTTGACAAGGGGTGGGAGGGGACAAGGAAATAATTATTAGTAATCTTTTCAGAAGTTCTGTAAGTTTATCAGAGGAAAACCCGTGGGAGGTCACATTATAGTGTTTTCATTTGAATCTAGGACAAAGAATGGGCTTGGTAGCTATAGTTTCTCTCCAAATCTAGGAATGCATAACACTTGTAGGTTTTAGTCTCCAAGGGTGCCTTGTGTAGCAGTAGAAACCAAATTCATTACAAAGGAGAGGCTGGAGCAAGTTGTCATGTGATGCCGCCAACTTGCCAGGTCAGGACTTGCCACCAAAGCCCAACTAGCTGGCAGTCCCCTGCCAGGATACAAAAACCCTTTAATGACCTGCAGAAACCAGATGGCAGGCTTTGCTTTTCAAAGGAAAGAGATTATGTCAGGACCTCTGGAATTAAAAGTCCAGATTCTTTTAAAATGACTGGATATAATGCTGCTTGTGCAAAAGATTTTTTTTCTATATTATGTAAGTTTTTCAAGGTGCATATGATTATTCAGTAGTCTAGAAGAATATACACTATAGAAACAGATCAACCATGTTTCCTCTGGATGGTGGGATTATAGGCTTCTTCTTTTAATTTACTTGCACTTTGCAATTTTTAACAAAGAGGTTGACATTCTTAATAATAAAAAGGTTTTTTTCAAAGATAGGAGCATTTTCAATTTGTTATTTTAGTCTTTCATTTACTCTACTAGTACTTGACAGCGTAGAAATATCACCTTTATTCAGTGAGTTTGCTCATCAATGCCACATATTAAAATGTGTTTAACTACCAGTGTCTTCGATGCGAGTGACTGGATGTGATGACTTTAGTGTGTGGCTCTGGGAGACGTATCTTCTGTATGGCTGGGGTTGCTGGAGCTCTATGTTTCATGACCAGAAGAAACAGGTAGGTCTTCTAATCTCTCCAAAGGAAGAAGTTTCCTGATAGCTTAAAACCTGATTTAACCTTAGCCAACCAAGATACTTTATTTGAAGTGCAATTGTGTTGACTTGCTTTCTTTATGAGAATGGGAAATGCCATCAGAAAGAAATGATATTGTATGTTTTTGCCTTTACTTTTACGTCCAGGACTACTGAAATCATTTAGTTTCAGAAGCACTTTATCTGTAATAAACACCATCATGAAGAGGGGCTTACATTTCCTTTTTAGGCTACCTAAATACTTTTCTCGTCAAATAATAACAAATGGAATTATTTACACAATTGAAGCAATTCTTTAATATTGAATACGTAAATTTATCACATTTTCCTTATATAGCTATTTCTATTGTGTTTTTGAGAACCATAGAGGTTTTCCATGGAAAAGGACACATCCAGAGATACTGGGAGAGTATGTGTATGATTTTCAACCAAAGACTTAGCTTTTAACAGGGATAATTTTCTTAACTATAAAAACCCTTATTAGGCCGGGCACGGTGGCTCAAGCCTGTAATCCCAGCACTTTGGGAGGCCGAGACGGGTGGATCACGAGGTCAGGAGATCAAGACCATCCTGGCTAACATGGTGAAACCCCGTCTCTACTGAAAAATACAAAAAACTAGCCAGGCGAGGTGGCGGGCGCCTGTAGTCCCAGCTACTCGAGAGGCTGAGGCAGGAGAATGGCGTGAACCCGGGAGGCGTAGCTTGCAGTGAGCTGAGATCTGGCCACTGCACTCCAGCCTGGGTGACAGAGCGAGACTTCGTCTCAAAAAAGAAAAAAAAAAAAAAAAAAAAACTCTTATTGACCAAAAATAAGAAAAGGCTTGAGTTAAAATTAGAAAAAAAAAATCTTAGAGAATACACTTAAAAACTACTCCTTGGGTCTGGGCTCATGCCTGTAATCCCAGCACTTTGGGAGGCCGAGGAGGGTGAATCACAAAGTTGGGAAATCGAGACCATCCTGGCTAATACAGTGAAACCCCGTCTCTACTAAAAATACAAAAAATTAGCCAGGCGTGGTGGAGGATGACCATAGTCCCAGCTACTTGGGAGGCTGAGGCAGGAGAATGGCGTGAACCCAGGAGGCAGAGCTTGCAGTGAGCCAAGATCATGCCACTGCACTCCAGCCTGGCAACAGAGGGAGACTCCATCTCAAAAACAAAACAAAACAAAACAAACAACAACAAAAAACTCCTCAAAGCTTTATTTTAACTTATATTTCATATGTTTGATTTCATATAAACTCACTGAGCTTATTTTGCAGAGGTATGCAAAAGTCATTCTTGTTAGCACAGTGATTGATTCTTTTACTTAATTTGATTTCTTTTTCTTCATAGGGAATATATTAGTTTCCTAAGTCCATTGGAAAACTAGCAATGATAAAACTACATCATTTAGCCTGGCGTGGTAGCTCATGCCTGTAATCCCAGCACTTTGGGAGGCCGAGGCTGGCAGATCACCTGAGGTCAGGAGTTCAAGACCAGCCTGACCAACATGGAGAAACCTCGTCTTACTAAAAACACAAAAAATCAGCCAGGCTTGGCGGCACATGCCTGTAATCCCAGCTACTTTGGAGGCTGAGGCAGGAGGATAACTTGAATCTGGGAGGCAGAGGCTACAGTGAGCCGAGATCACGCCATTACACTCTAGTTTGGGCAACAAGAGGGAAACTCCGTCTCAAATAAATAAATAAATAAATAAAATACGAAAAATTAGCTGAACGTGGTGGCAGGCACCTATAATCTCAGCTACTCGGGAGGGCACCTATAATCTCAGCTACTCGGGAGGCTGAGGCAGGAGAATCTCTTGAAAGTGGGCAGTGGAGGTTGCAGTGAGCCAAGATCATGCCATTTGCACTCCAGCCTGGGCAACAAAAGCAAAACTCTGTCTCAAAAACAAAGAATGACATCATTTTAAAACTGTTTTCTAGTCCAGAGCAATTTCTAATTAGACTTTGTGAAAACAGTTTTGATTTTATTTAAATAAATAAGTGGGTTTATTAATTTGTCAAGGACTTAACGAAAGTGTTATACTTTTAAATGAGGTGCCAGAATAAAAGACCAAAACACTTAATATGCCCAATGCATGCTCAGTGTCGGCACACGGAACTTTCAGAGAATGACGAGTCCATGGTGTGGAGGGAATGGAATCTCTGAGTACAAACTAAAGAGTTCCCATTCTGTATTCTTACACTTAGTTACTTACCAACCTCTTTACTGATGGCCTCCTGGGTTCCTGTCTTAAGATTCAGTGTAAATGCAGCAAGTCCTGTGTTATCTAGTCTCAGCCTAAGCCAACTCCATTGACCAGAGCAACCAATGGAAAATGCTAATGACTCTTAGGCACGCATGGTAAATTTAAACATAATGTGTGGTTCATGACCAGCCTGGGCAGCATGGTGAAACCCCGTCTCTACAAAAAATACAAAAATTAGCCAGGTATGGTGGTATGTGCCTGTAGTCCCAGCTACTTGGGGTGGTGGGGGGCTGAGGTGGAAGGATTACTTGAGCCCTGGAGGTTGAGGCTGCTATGAGCTGAGATCACACCACTGCATTCCAGCCTGGGTGGCAGAGTGAGACTCTGTCTCAAACAAATTAAATTAAATTTGATTTTAAAAAAAAGACCCATAATGTATGGAGGCGCAGGAGGATTGCCAAATGTCCTTCACAAAAATTCTGGTCAGCCCCTGTGAAAACTAAAAAGTATTTTTACATTTCGACTGCGAATGTGCCGCTATTGTTGCCTGAAGCTTTTTATTTCTGCATTTTTAATTTAAAAAAATTAACGGCTTACCTTCAGAACAATTGTAGGAAATGTTACACAAGACACAAAGTCCATTTCTAGCAGACTCTACTTGCTTTCTGTTTCACTCCTGGGTTAACACATTCTTCCTAACACTGAACATTTGTCTATGCGGGTGTTTGAGACAGGAATTGAAACACTTTTGCAAACATGAATTTACATGCTACCTTGTGAGTTCTGGTTAAATGTGTCAATTAGACAATTATGCTTACTATCACTCCCTCTGGAAATAACTCCTAAATGACATTAAATAATTTTAAATGGCAATGTGATTTTAAAAGTCACAAAAACAAAGAGAACAAAAGAAAAAAACGAAGTAGCATAAAAAAACTAGAAGCTGGAAGTGTTCGCACTAAATGATTTAGGGCAAGGTTTCTCAACCTTGGTACTATTGACATTTTGAGCCATCTAATGTTTCACTGCAGATGGCATCTGTAGCAGCATCCCTGGTCTCTACCCAGTAGCACCCCTCCCTAGTTGTGACAACCAAAAATACTTCCAGTTATTGCCAAATGTTCCTGAGGGTAAAATTGCCCCTGGCCAAGAACCACTGATTTGGGAAATAAGAAAAATCAAAATGTACCCCCAGGAAAAGTCTAGAACCAGGCTTACTCTGGCCGAAGGATGCCCCAATCCCCTCACCTCTGACCTCCTAAAATAAAAAACTAGAGGCACCAGGCAGAAAACAGCACTGGTTAAAAATCTGTAAAAGAGGTAGGTTGAACACTCTGTATGTTCTCTGCTTTAAAGATTCATTCTTTAAAGAGGCTGAATCTTGGGGCTCCAAGGTTGAAGACACCAGGCACAGCTGAGGGTGAAAGTTCCATACTGAATGTGGGCATTATATAGAAACCTACTAAACAGGTGTGGGATCCTTGTTCTTTGCTCAACTCAAGTTCTAAGAACACTGGCATCTAGGTACCTACTTTTTAGGGAGGAGACTGGAAGATTCTTCTGATAAAAATGGACTGAGCCATTAGCAGAAAAAAAATTGACTGTCACTCAAATTTAGTGAATTGTCCTGGCCAGATCACCCTAAACCCTAAGTAAAATCTACCAGTCAATGACCTCTCCCTCTCTTCTCCACACATATCTTCTAATTACAGGGTTTTCAATGCCTCACTCACATGCAAATAGCCAAGAATGGCCAAGCATTTAAAGAAAGGCTCCAGCATGGAAGAGAAAAAAAGAAACAAGAAGGAACTTAGAGAAAACAGAAATATTGGGGAGCAGATGCAAAATTCAAAAATGTTTTAAGTGAAGCTTCCCTTCTCAGCTTGGTTTCCAAATAGCATTCGCCACTGGACTGGGGGCACAGAAATATCCTCTTGTGTCAGAAAATGTAAAAATGTGCAAAGAATGATGAGGCGATGAGATAGAACATAGAAGCCAGCTTGAAGCAGTGTCCCCTGGCCAAAGGAGGACAATCTAAGCATAAAAATAAATAAGAGTATAGAATTGTAAACCTTGATTACAATAGAAACCCATGAGTCCATGATGATATAAACAAATATGAGCAAGGGAAAGCACTTCCTTTCAGTAGAATGCCACCTAATAATCGTAGAAGGAATAATGGAAATAGTTAATTACCATTTGGCAGCACAATCTGTGGTAGCTGACAGAGATGAGGTCATCAATGGATGCTAAGGCTGGTAGGTAGAAGTTTGGTGAGGAATAGGTATTGGCATAATCTCAGAATATTTCTGCACAAAATAACCAATCAAATGCAAAGGGAGGACTAGTGACTTTACAGTCGAGAAAACTGGCAGACTCCAAGTGATCAAGGGAAGTGTCACCAGTGGTGGGATGGGTTGGCCTTGTATTCCTGATGTGATGGATTAAGAGCACAGAATCCCTGTTGTAGTATTCCTTCCAAGAAGCTATGACTCTACTCTGGCTGTGGGGAAACACTGGACACATCCAAGTGGATAATCATCCTACAAAATGAAAGGCCTGTACTCTTAAACTATGAGAGAGGGTGGACCAGGTCCAGCGGCTCATTCCTGTAATCCCAGCACTTTGGGAAGCTGAGGTGGGCAGATCACCTGAGGTCAGGAGTTTGAGACCAGTCTGACCAACATGGAGAAACCCAGTCTCTACTAAAAATACAAAAACTTAGCTGGGCGTGGTGGCGCATGCCTGTAATCCCAGCTACTTGGGAGGCTGAGGCAGAAGAATTGCTTGAAGCCAGGAGGCGAAGGTTACAATGAGTAGAGATCACGCCGTTGTACTCCAGCCTGGGCAACAAGAGCAAAACTCTGTCTCAAAAAAAAAGATATGAGAGAGGGTGAAAGGCTGCAGAATTGTTCTAGACCAACACATAAATACAATGTATGTTTTCATATGGGATTCATATACCTTAAAAGAAAAAGAGGCATTGTTTGGACAGATGGTGAAATTTCTAGCAAAGATATCACATTTGGCCCAACAACTGCAATCAGGGCTACTTTTTAGTCCACAGTTACCCTTCAGATTGTTTTTGTTTGTTTGTTTGCAGGGGACAAAATGGCGAATTAAATGGAGATAGGATGGGGTTTACCACCCCTGTATTCTTTAAGTTTTTAAAGGTGGCACTAATTTCTGCCAGACCCTCTGTGATGCAATATTGTTTTTGCTTTACTATTTTGCATGTGTGTGTGTGTGTGTGTGTAAAAGGGTACCAATTTCAGAGCTTTACACTTGGCCGTATTCACCCTGATAGCTCTTACCCCACTGGCCAAAGAAGCAGTGTGGGCTTGTGTTAATTGCCAGGAATGACTATTGCAAACATACATTCAGAGACTAGGAAATGACGATGGATGAGTGTGCAGACCCAGTGAATTCACTGTAAGCCACACCTGAGCCATAACCCCATTTATTACCAGGCCCCTCATATATTCCCCACCATGACCAACTGCGTATATATTTTTAAGGGACCCAGCACAAACTGAAAATACAGGACCCCTTGTTAAAAAAATTATTAAGAATTTCAAGAGGGTAACAGTAGAGCATTAAACCAATAATTAAACCACACATAGAACCTTCTAAATGTGAAGTCCTGTGTGGCTGCGCACGTCGTACATCCACAAAGCCGCTGCTTTAACAGGGTCCCATGATGGTGGTTCAGGTCTCTGGGTATTACTGTCAACCTGGAGTCTGTGTCCAGCAGTCCTCAGAATGTTTGGAGAGTCCCCTTTCTCCAGTGTGAAGTTACCCAATTAAATGGCTATTCATCTCTCTGAGGAAGAATCGGGAAATCATTAATGCGAATACTTGTGCCTTCCTGGGCACCCAGCCTCTCTTTCTTTCTTTTGTTGTTTGTTCATTTGTTTGTTTTTGAGACGGAGTCTCGCTCTGTCACCCAGGCTGGAGTGCAGGTGTGATGTTGGCTCACTGCAACCTCTGCCTCTCGGATTCAAGTGATTCTCCTACCTCAGCCTCTCAAGTAGGTGGGACTATAGGTATGCCACCACGCTTGGTTAAGTTTTTGTATTTTTAGTAGAGACAGGGTTTCGCTATGTTTGGTCAGGCTGGTCTCAAATTCCTGACCTCAGGTGATCAAGTCGCCTTGGCCTCCCAAAGTGTTGAGGTTACAGGTGTGAGCCACTGCGCCCAGCCCCAGCCTCTCTTTCAATTGATGAGCTCTGGGACCCAAAACTGGCTCAGTTCAGAAAACTGTGCAAGACATCCTGACTTTTCATTGGAATGACTGTCCTGACCCTCCATCGTTGATGTGTTTGTACAGATCGTGTAGTACTCTTTTTGTCTCCTCATGTGTTTTTCCCTAAGCACATTATATTCGTTAACCATCTCCATACCTCTCTGCAGGTCAGGCCCCTTGGCTGCCACTCCACCCTGCCAGTGGTTACAATAATTGCATCCACCTGCTAACGATGGTTAAGTACTCCCACTTGGCCTCTATGGAGGGTGTGTGTAGGGGGGAGTGGGAACTGGCCTATCATCCTCATTGCTACACAGTGAGCCCAGTCCTGTAAAGACAGACTGTTACTCTCTTGAAATTCTTAATAATTTTTTCTTTTTTTTTTGAGACGGAGTCTCGCTCTGTCGCCCAGGCTGGAGTGCAGTGGCATGATCTCGGCTCACTGCAAGCTCTGCCTCCTGGGTTCACGCCATTCTCCCGCCTCAGCCTCGTGAGTAGCTGGGAGCCCACCACCACACCCAGCTAATATTTTCTATTTTTAGTAGAGACCGGGTTTCACCGTGTTAGCCAGGATGGTCTCAATCTCCTGACCTTGTGATCCACCTGCCTCAGCCTCCCAAAGTGCTGGGATTACAGGCGTGAGCCACCATGCCAGGCCGAAATTCTTAATAATTTTTTTTTAACAGGAGGTCCTGGCCTACCTGTTAAAAAAAGAGAAGAACTACCACTGAACCCTTAGAGATGTTGGTGCCCTCTCCGCAGCTGTTCCTTATTCCCTTGGCAAACTGTGTAGACTGAACTCTCCCACAGAGCATAGTCATCCATGCCTTACATGGCACATCTATTCTGTTCTAGTGTGTCCACTTCTGTGAGCCTTGTGATCCATCTGCCAAGGCAATTCTGGCGTTTCAGTCACACTTAGCATGGACCATTGCTTTTTCCTGGCATGCAAACAGCATGTTTGCACCATCTCCTGGGGCCTTGCCAGAGTGTTGAATCCAGAAGAGTGCTCTCAATAAACACTTTCTTATTCAAAATAACGTTTTGTCTGCCTTGATCCAGCACTCTAGGACATCCTGTCCCACGTCTTCTCCCCTGGCTCCTGCCTGTACTTGCTGACCAGGTCCTACAATTTCTTTTGTGTCTAGTCCCTTTCCTCCCCAGCTGAGTTATGTGGTGACCTAGTCTAGGGATTGGCCTAGTGGCCAGGATAGGAGATTGGGATGGATCTAGAGGGCACATGTTGTTATGCAGGGGAGCAGCCTCTGCATTGTTTTCAAGAAGAGAGGAGTAGTAGCCCATAGTAGGGGAGGGATGGACCTCAGTTCTGTAGGTGCCTCAACCCAGATGCTCCCGTCCTACTGTCAGGTTCCTATTTTTTGTCAACCAGAGCCCTGACCTTGGCAGAGCAAACCTGCCTAGGTTGAGAGATTAACCTTCTTTAAAGCTACCTTCATGAGAAGTTCTGAGCCTGGTCCTCAGCTTTCTCTGCAGCCCTGCGACAGGAGAAAAGAGATTCATCATATGCTACCGAAGAGGCCTTCCGGCTGCCACTCTTAGCTTTTGAAAGTTGATTAATCACTCTTATTTGTTTTCTTTTTCCAAAGCACTGGGTGAGCATAGCGATAGCCACCTTTACTATCCTTTTCATGACTATTTCCTCTGCCCTGCTCAAATGCCTGGTACAATGTACCAGCCAGTACATTTGCCACCACCAGTGAAATCTGGGGTTTTGTTTTGTTTTGTTTTTTGAGATGAAGTCTTGCTCTGTTGCCCAGGGTGGAGTGCAGTGGGGTGATCTCAGCTCACTGCAACCTCTGCCTCCTGGGTTCAAGTGATTCTTCTGCCTCAGCCTCTGGAGTAGCTAGGATTACAGGCATGTGCCATCACGCCCAGCTAATTTGCTATTTTTGTATTTTTAGTAGAGACAGGGTTTTGCCATGTTGGCCAGGCTGGTCTCAGACTTCCAACCTCAGGTGATTTGCCTGCCTTGGCCTCCCAAAGTGGTAGGATTACAGGCGTTAGCCACTGTGCCTGTAAAAGTTTTAACAATTGCACTATTGCCTTGTGCTGTCTGTGCCTCTCCCACAACTGGCAATGGGCTTCTCAGTGCCAGCCAGAGCTCCAAAATCCCATCTTAGCATTGCTTTCTCAGACCATTTCTGGTACCAGATTATCACGGATTGGGTTGCTCAGCATGCAGACTCAAGAGACGGACTGGTAGGCAGGAGGCTGACCAGGGAGGACTCTAGGGATCAATCGTGGGAGGGGAGGAAAGGCAGGGAAGGGGATTGGGTTGCATCTAGTTGTTACATTTTCATTTTCCTGGGCAGGAAATTAAACTACCAAGTAAGTGCTCAACACTGCAACCCTAGTGTCAGTGAAGACAGATGAATTGGGCAATTTGGATGTATTTAGAAGGGACTGGTTGCCTCTTTTAAAATAAGTAATGATAATGGTCTATTTAAAATTGTAGGCCAATCACAGTGACTCATACCTGCAATCCCAGCACTTTGGGAGGCTAAGCGGGGAAGATCGCATGAGCCCAGGAGTTTGGGACCAGCTTGGGCAACGTAGCCAGACTCCATCTTTACAATTTTTGTTTTTTAATTAGCTGGGTGTGGTGGCACATGCCTGTAGTAGCCTCCAGTCCCAGCTACTCAGGAGGCTGAGGCAGGAGGGTTGCTGGAGCCCAGGAGGTTGACAGGTTGAGGCTGCAGTGATCTGTGATTGTGCTGCTGCACTCCAGCCTGGTGACGGAGTGAGACCCTGTCTCACTCTAAATATAAAAATATTAAAATATATTTATATTTATAAATATAAATAAATAATATATTTATTATCACAAAAATAAAATAAAATGAGATAAAATTGTTTGGCATCTTTCAAATTGCTTTCATGTCTTCAGTTCTCATGGTAATTCTCCAGTGTCAATGGAGCAGATGTTATTATCCCTATTTGATAGATGAGGAAACTTAGGCTCAGAGGGGCTGGGTTTTACCATGAAATCTGTCGACAAATGCTGGACAATAAATTTAATTATCAATAGATTTCCTTATGTTTCAATTGGTTGTCTTGAATTTTAAAACAATCGCTGATAGACTGGGTGCGGTGGCTCACGCCTGTAATCCCAGCACTTTTGGAGGCCGAGATGGGCGGATCACGAGGTCAGGAGATCGAGATCATCCTGGCTAACAGGGTCAAACCCCGTCTCTACTAAAAATACAAAAAAGTTAGCCGGATGTGGTGGTGGGCGCCTGTGGTCCTACCTACTCGGGAGGCTGAGGCAGAAGAAAGGAGTGAACCCGGGAGGCAGAGCACGCAGTGAACTAGGATGGTGCCACTGCACCCCAGCCTGGGCAACAGAGTGAGACTCAGTCTCAAAAAAAAAAAAAAAACAAAAAAAAACAACAACCGCTGATAAAAAAGAAATTGCGGCCAGGCTCGGTCCCAGCACTTTGGGAGGCCGTGGCAAGCAGATCACAAGGTCAGGAGATCCCAGACCATCTTGGCCAACACAGTGAAACCCCGTCTCTACCAAAAATACAAACATTAGCAGGGTGTGGTGGCTTGTGCCTCTAGTCCCAGCTACTCGGGAGGCTGAGGTAGGAGAATCGCTTGAACCCAGGAGGCAGAGGTTGCCGTGAGCTGAGATCGCACCACTGCACTCCAGCCTGGCGACAGAGCAAGACTCCGTCTCAAAAAAAAAAAAAAAAAAAAAAGAAATTGCCTAAATATTAAATTGTGCTACATAGCAGATAGTTTTTCTACCAAAGGTTTTCTATGGTAGTCTTTCACAGACAATAAGCTTGTTCTAGAATAATTTCTTCAAGTTTCAAGAACATCATATCAATGCCCATTAAAACTCTCTGTACCTTGTAAAAGATTTAAATTGAGCTGTCAAACAGCTAATCTTAGAATTAGACAATTCCATTTCTATTGGCAAATGAGATATAAGTTATGCCTGGTGTAAGTTTAGAAACTGTAAAGCAAAATAGAAGTGTTTTGGGAGGTTGAGGAGACTCCCAAGGCTTAGCAGGCTCTTTTTAAAAAACTGATAAATAATATTTTACATATTTATGGGATACATGCAATATTTTGTTACATGCATAGAATGGGTAATGATCAAGTCAGGGTATTTGAGGTATCATCATTTTGAATATTTATCATTTCTATGTGTTGGGAACAATTCAAGTTCTCTCTTTTAGTTACTTTGAAATATACAATATATTGTTACTTACTATAGTCACTCTACTCAGCTGTTGAACAACAGAACTTATATCTTTTATCTAACTGTATGTTTTTACCCATTAACCTACTTCTCTTCATCCCCCCTCCCACCCACACACCCTCCCTGGTCTCTAGCATCTATTATTCTACTCTCTACCTTTGTAAAATCAACTTTTTTAGCTCCCGCATATGAGTGAGAACATGTGATATTTGCCTTTCTGTGCCTGGCTTATTTCACTTAACATAATGACCTCCAGTTCCATCCATATTGCTGTAAATGATATGATTTTATTCATTTTTCATAGCTGAATAATATTCCATTGTGTAGATACACATTTCATTTATCCATTCGTCCACTACTGAACACAGGTTGACTCCATATCTTTGCTGTTGTAAACAGTGCTTAGCAGCATCTTAACGGTGGCAGTTGCATCCAGTGCTATAGATACCAGAGAGCTGGGGAAGGCACTGGAGAAGAGCTTGGCTCCAGTCTATGAAGCACTCTTCTAATTAGAATTCTCTGAACTCATTCAGTACCTCATGATTTAGTCCATTTATATGTTTACATCATGGAATGACTAGAGACCACTGGCCCTTCACTTTTGCTGTAAAACAAAGTACTTATTTTTGTTTGCTGTTAAGTCTTCTGTAAATAATATAAAATTACATTTGAGTAAGTAGTTACTGAGGGTATTAATATTACGTCCCCATTACTAGCTAAACACTTATTAAGTAAATTGTTAAATTCTAACCTTCTAGACAAGAGTTTACTGCAATAAAGCCTGAAATTGCCGCCCATAGACTTTTTGAAGCTCTTATGTAAAGAACTGAAATAAATTTGGGGCAGGTGACACTAAAGTAAGGGAGATACAATATTTTTATAAATTTCAGGCCTTGGTTTTTATAATAAATTACGTGACTTATTTTAAGACATTAACTCATATATGTATATGTGTGTGTGTGTGTATATATATATATATATATATTTATATATGTAGTACAGATTCAATGGTGCAAAAGAGTCATCAGTAAAAACCAAGTCTCCTTCCACCCATCCCAAAGCTACTTAGTTTTCCCCTCCAGAGGAAACTAATTCCCTGTATTCCCTACATGGACAAGCCTCTACATAGATTCTACACACATGGCAGCTTACTACATATACTCTTCTACAATAATAAAGCTACTAATTTTCTTTCCCAATGGAAAAATCATCTTACATGGAATGGATATATCATACTGTATTTAACCATTAAAGGACATTTAGATTGCTTCCAATCTTTTGCTATATGAAGCAATGCTGTAATACAGTTTCATCTTATGTTTAAATCTTTGCTATGCTGAAATTTATTTTGGAATAAGAAGTGAAATAGGGATACAAATTTATTCTTTTCTAGATAGCCACCAAGTTATCCTAACATGATTTATGGAATCATTAATCTTTTACTACTGATTTGAAAGACTTTTTTTTTTTTTTTTTTTGAGACGGAGTCTCGTTCTGTCACCCAGGCTGGAGTGCAGTGACATGATCTCGGCTCACTGCAACCTCCACCTCCTGGTTCAAGGGATTCTCCTGCCTCAGCCTCCTGAGTAGCTGGGACTACAGGTGTATACCACCGCACCTGGCTAATTTTTGTATTTTTAGTAGAGATTGAGTTTCATCATGTTGCCCAGGCTGGTCTTGAACTCTGGACCTCAGGCAATCCACCTGCCTCAGCTTCCCAAAGTGCTGGGATTACAGGTGTGAACCACCATGCCTGGGCTGAAAGGCCTCCCTTTGTAAGCAAACTTTGTATATGTGTTAGAGTAAATTTCTATTGTTTTCTTTGTATTTGTAAGTGCAGACATTTTAGTTATTATGGCCTTAAAATGTGTTTTAAATATCTGATAGGGCTGTTTCTCATGATTGTTGTTTTTCCAAATATTTCCGGAGTTTTAATACTTATCCAATGTGGTCTGTGGAAAATAGTTCCAGAAGGTGTATTTCTCCCCAAATTTCAAGTGACTATTAAGGATTTGATATGTGGTTAGTGTCATTAATGAACCAGATTTTAAGTTAATTGAAATTGCTACATGAGGCTATCGGCTACTGTGTTGCACAGTGCAGTTCCAACAGATCTGTTTGTATATAGAAAAGGCTATTGGTTTCTGAACACTAGTTTTGTACCCACTCACCTTATTCAAGTCTTCTATTATTTGTGATATCTTTTTAGTTGATTCTCTTGGGTTTTCCAGGTATGCAACTGTATAATCAGAGGTGATCATTTTACCTCTCTCCTTCCAATTAATATAACTTCTATTTATTTTTGTCTTTTAGTTTTATGGAAGCAGTGGTGCATTGACAACAGAAGTGGTGTGTGTGCATTTGTGATGAAAGGTGGAAGAGAAGATGTGGATTTCAGACAAAGAAGATAACAAGTGATCTATATGTAAATATTTTAGTATTATTTTTCTTTTTGATTCATAATGTTTACTCTTTAGATATGGTATAGACATTTGATCAAACATTGATACAACATCATGATTTGGTCTGGGATATTTTGAAACTACATTTGTCTTTGGCCACTGTGAGACTTTTCATAAAAAATAGCACATGATACAAATAAAAGTGATAGTTTCAACTAATGTTTAAGTCACCTGCCTATAATGGTGCAGTGCAATTTAGCTTATAGACTGATTTCAAAGTCAATTTTGTAGTAGCCTTAATTAATCATCTAGTCAAAACAAAAACAAAAAACAACCCAATGTACATTGAAACTCTTTGATATGTTACGCTAATTATTTCTCTTTCTCTAATAACATCTGAGTCATGATTATTAAGCCTTAGTATTATAAAAGTTCTACGTCAACAGCAACTTGGCCAGGTGCAGTGTCACACCTGTAATTCCAGCAATTCAGGAGGCTGAGACAGGCAGATCACCCGAGTCCAGGAATTTGAGACCAGCCTAGGCAATACGGAAAAAAAAAAAAAAAACCAAAACAAAAAAAAATACAAAAAAAAAAAAAAAAAAAAAAAAAATTAGCCAGGCGCAGTGGCATGTGCCTGTAGTCCCAGCTACTTGGGAGGCTGAGGTGGGAGAATCACTTGAGCCCAGGAGGCAGAGGTTGCTGTGGGCTGAGATTGTACCACTGCACTCTCTAGTCTGGGTGACAGAGTGGGAGACTCTTTTTGTTGTTGTTGTTGTTGTTGTTGTTGTTTTGTTTTTAAGGCAGTAATTTGTCAAATTTTATATACACAATATAAATTTCTTATAAAGCTTATACCAGTTTGCAGAGGCCTCAAAGTTCAGCATATATGGGGAATGGACACAACATGAATGTCAAGGCTTTTGTGAAAGTCCATGAAATAGAAACATAAAAGGCCATGGAATGGATTGAAAATGATAAATAACTATCAAATTTGGTGACTTAATCTCACATTTCTTTATAGTGATCTTTCTGGACTGTGTTGAAGGTTTTGCCCCATAACATATACTGTCTTTATCTCTGTAAATCGTTACCTATTCAGTGTAACTAAGTATATGTTTCTTTTACCTTTTATGGAAATGTTAATTTCCCAGGCATTTCACTTTTTTGGGCACTCAGGCACTTCTGGAGCACACAACATCTATATATGGATGGTGGGCTCTCCCAAAATGTAGTTGAAGTTGTCATGTATATGAGAAGTGTGACTGAGGATGCAATTGTGAAATCATTTCCAGGCCAATTTCTTCATGTTCTACCTGAAACCCTTTACCTCTCATTCAAGAGAGCGTTACTGAAAAACCAGGGGTTTGGTCCTGCTGCTTGCCACACAGAAAGCCAATGACTGAAACAATGAGTCCTGCCAATGAGGAAGGCTTTAATTGGGTGTGGCAGCCAAGGAAGTGGGAGCTGAGTCTAAAATCCATCTACCCTACCAGCTAAAACTAGAGGTTTATATAGCAGGGAAGAAATGTAACAGTGTGTAAGAAAATAGGAACTAGGGAGGGGCAAGGAAACAACCACAATGAATGAGGGGTCCTGAGGGGTCTGGAATCTCATTGTCTGGATATGGTGATCTGGAGAGTTTCAGTTCTTTGCAACTTTTTTTTGAGAGGCCTGAAGGTGGTTCCTGAGAAAGAGACTCAGATAAAACAAATACAAGTTTCAAGCTTTAAGGCCAGAAGGGTCAGTTTCTATGTTTATTTAAACAACAACAACAACAAAAAAAAAAAACAAAAAACAACTATGGTACTATTGGGTTGGTTTGAAAAGCAGACCAGTGAATGAAGAGAAGTCGGAAAGACAGTGACTGGTAGACTGCTCAGGATGGGCCATGTTAGCCCCAAAATTCAGCAGCTTAAAACAACAAAATCAAAAAAAGTTTTATTTTTTGCTTGTGCTACCCATCCATCAGGTTGACAGAGCTCTCTGACACTTAGTCACTCAGTGACTTGGGCTGACAGAGCAGCCACCATTTTGAACATTGCTGGAGGGAGAAGAAAACCCTAGAAGATATCAACCTACCAAACTCTGGCCCAGACACATGGCACTTCCACTTACGATGTGTTGGCTGGAACTAAACACGAGATCCCACCTAACCACAGGAGGGTCTGAAACTGGAGAGAACTGGAAATATTTGACAAAACTAATGATTACCATGATTGTACTGAAAATGTGTTGAGGCTGGGCATGGTGGCTCACACCTGTAATCCCAGCACTTTGGGAGGCTGAGGCGGATGGATCACGAGGCTAGGAATTCAAGACCAGCCTGGCTAAGTTGGTGAAACCCCATCTCTACTAAAAACACAAAAGAAAATTAGCCGGGCACGGAGGCAGGTGCCTGTAATCCCAGCTACTCGGGAGGCTGAGGCAGGAGAATTGCGTGAATCCGGGCGGCAAAGGTTACAGTGAGCCGAGATCACGCCACTGCACTCCAGCCTGAGTGACAGAGTGAGACTCTGTCTCAAAAAAAAAAAAAAAAGTGTTGAAAGAGCAGTTTTGGCTCAGAACAGAGATGACCTCAACAGAAATGGAAACAGTATGAACAAGGCTGGATCACAGTGTTGGCTACTCTATGATTATTCACATTTCTCCTCCCTAAAACTGGTTTTCAATTTAATTCAATTTAACAGACATTGAATACATGCTTTAGACTGCAAGATACTTGTTTATATAAAGGTAGGGCAAAAGCAAAACTGTAGGTATCACTGTTTCTTTTGAATGTTATAATCAGGCTACTTTGGGCTCACCTTAAGAAAAACCAACAAAGCTTCAACAATGGCCCCAAATCAGACCTGAGTATATAGAAGCATTTAGACTAGAATAATAGTGTGGACAGGTACTGGGTTATGTGGTATTTTTAATAAAAGTTAGGACCCTTCCTCATATCATTTGCTGACAATTATTACAGATAAATGTGATATATGATATCAAAGGCAACAGTCACAAAAGTAAAAACAGATAAATTAGACTTCATTAAACTGAAAAACTTTTCCCCTGACAGTGTGTGGCAAAAAAATAATAATACAAGAAAGGAACACTTCCCTGCTCCTAAGAAAAGCATTAAGAAAGTGAAAAGGCAAGTCACAGAATGGGAGGAAACAATTATAAATCATATACCTGATAAGGGGTTTGTATTTAAAATACGTGTTTCTTTAAAAACCTTTCAAATTCAACAATAAAAAGATGAATAACTCAATTTAAAATGAGCAAAGGATTTGAATAGAAGTTTCTCCTCCAAAGAATATATATAAATGATCAGTAAGCACATGAAAATATACTCAGTATTATTAGTCATTAGGGAAGTGCAAATCAAAACCACAATGAAATACACTTCACACCCACTAAGATGGCAATAATCAAAAAGAGAAAACAAAAATTGTTGGCAAGGATGTAAAGGAACTGAAACCCTCATGCATTGCTGGTGGGAATGTAAAATGGTGCAGCCACCTTGGAAAAGAGTTTGGCAGTTCCTCAAAAAGTTAAACAGTTACCTATGATTCAGTCTGTTTCTGTTGCTATAACTGAATACCACACACTGGGTAATTTACAAAGAAAAGAAATTTATTTCTTATAATTCTAGAGGCTGGGAAGTCCAAGATTGAGGGATCACATCTGGTGAGGGTCTTTTTGCCAGTAAGGACTCTCCATAGAGTGCTGAGGAGGGACAGGGCATCACATGGTGAGAGGACCAAACAGGTTTTTATAACAGATCCACTCTCGTGATAACTAACCCATTAATCCACTAATCTATGAGTGAATTAATCTACTCATGAGGGCAGAATTCTCATGACTTACTCACTTCCCTAAGGTCCCACCTCTCAACACTGCTGTGTTGGGGACCAACTTTCTAACATGAACTTTTGGGGGATACATTCTCACCATAGCACCCAGCAATCCCACACCTATGTACATATCCATGCAAAATGAAAATATGTTCACAGAAACACTTGTACATGAATGCTCATGGCAGCATTATTCATAATGGCAACAAAGTGGGAACAACCCAAATGTTCATCAATTAATGATGAGTTAACAAAATGTAATGTATCTACCCATCGGAATATTAGTCATAAAAAGCAATGAAATATTGAAAACATTGTACTGAGTAAAGAAGCCTGATGCAAAAGGTCACATACTGTATGATTCCATTTGTATGAAATGTCCAGAACAGGCAAATCCAGA
The DNA here is from genome assembly GCF_002776525.5 of Piliocolobus tephrosceles. NCBI lineage: Eukaryota > Metazoa > Chordata > Mammalia > Primates > Cercopithecidae > Piliocolobus > Piliocolobus tephrosceles. Next base: position 65,500,743 of record NC_045438.1, read on the forward strand.
GAGACAGAAAGTAAATTTGTGGTTGGTGGGAGGAGTGGAATGGGGAGTGATTATTAATAGGTACAGAGTTTCTTTGTTGAAATAATGAGAAAGTTCTGGAATCAAGTGGTGATGCCTGCATAACTGTGTGAAGTATAACACCAATTTTGTTGTTGTTGCTGTTGAGATGGAGTCTTGCTCTGTTGCCCAGGCTGGAGTGCAGTGGCGTGATCTTGGCTCACTGCAACCTCCGCTTCCCGGGTTCAAGCGATTCTCCTGCCTCAGTCTCCTGAGTAGTTGGGATTACAGGCACCCGCCACTGTAAAAAAATTAGCCTGGCTAATTTTTATATTTTTAGTAGAGACGGGGTTTCACCATCTTGGCCAGGCTGGTCTCAAACTCCTGACCTTGTGATCCACCCGCCTTGGCCTCCCAAAGTGTTGGGATTACAGGCATGAGCCATAGCGCCCAGCCACACCAATTTTATTAATAAAATACATATAATTACATAAGCATATACATATTATTTAAGCAAAACAAGCAGGAAACCATTTTCATGGGATTGCTTCTGTACCCAGAGCTCTTAAATAAGCACACAGGAACTTAACTTGCAAACATTTCTTGTAACTGATTTAATTTAAATAAATAATAATAATAATAAAAGGCCAGACGCGGTGGCTCATGCCTGTAATCCCAGCACTTTGGGAGGCCGAGGTGGGCAGATCACCTGAGGTCAGGAGTTCAAGACCAGCCTGGCCAACATGGTGAAACCCTATCTCTACCAAACGTAGAAAAATTAGCTGGGTGTGGTGGCAGGTTCCTGTAGTCCCAACTACTTGGGAGGCTGAGACAGAAGAATCTCTTGAACCTGGGAGGCAGAGGTTGTGGTGAGCCGAGATCGTGCCACTGCACTTCAGCCTGGGCAACAAAAAACAAAACTCAGCCTCAAAACAAAAACAAAAACAAAGCCTCAGCCAATCACAAACAGCCAACCAACCAACTGGTTATATGGTTAGGGACCTCTCATCAGACCATACCCAAATAAGGCAAATGGCACATCATACTACGCCCCAGTAAGGAAAACATCTAGCTGTAGCCAATCAGATGATTTCTCTACTTTGCTTCTGTATTCAGCCTATAAAAGCTCACTGCTCGTGCTACTACTTAGAATTCTCAGAACCTCTTCTGGTTCCAAATGCTCTTGATTCATGAATCATTTTTTGCTTAGATGAACTCCAACATATTTATTTTGTCTAAAGATTTTAACCATATACATACCAGATGGTGAGGTGACAAGTGATTTTTTTTTTTCTCTTATAGTGCTTTTCTTTTTCTCCTTTCTTACAGAGAACATGCATTACCTTTGTAATTAGAAAAAGAAAACCTGTTAAAATAGGTGGTGGGTATGTGGGTGTTCACTGCTGTATATATGCATGATGGGGTATACGTATCTAAATTATCCAAAACTGGTTTCAAGTCATTAACATACAAACTAAAAGGAACTGAGGCTGGAATTCAGTTTGAAGACTTAGAATAACCAAGGATATTCTAATTCTAATACAGTACTCTATAGACAAGCATGTAAGAAAAATCTATTTCTTTTTAAATTATGCACAAATTATCTTCTTAGTGGTAGCGCTTCATTTCTCCGTGGAAATGGCCACTAGGATACCAGGTAATTGGTGCAGAATAATAAAATAATAAAACATGGGAAAAAAAGGAACCAAATATTAAGACTTCATTATTTATGCTCTGCCTCCCAAAACTCCATCTTACTTAGTTGCCTCTTTTTCCTCTGCCTGTTAGGCCTCTCATTTGGCTGTAGAATTCTCCAGCCCCTACAAATTATTGTTGCTTTCCCTTTTTATTTAATATGAATGGTAATACCATTCTTCCAGCTGTGAACATTTCATAGGATAAAAATAATTTTTCTTTCCCTCCATTCTCCCCTATCCTCTAATCCAATTAAGGTCTACGTTCTTCTAATTTTCACTTCATAGTGCTTCACTTCTTTTACCATTAGCACCATCTTAATTCTGCACCAATTACCGGTATCCCAGTGGCCATTTCCACAGAGAAATGAGGTGCTATCGCTAAGAAGATAATTTGCACATAATTTGAAAAAAAAAAAATAGATTTTTTCTTACATGCTTGTCTATAGAACTGTTCTGATAGAGTACTGTATTAGAATTAGAATATCCTTGGTTATTCTAAGTCTTCAAACTCTGAATTCCAGCCTCACTTCCTTTTAGTTTGTATGTTTATTATTTGAAAGCAGTTTTGGGTAATTTAGATGTATACACCGCTATCATAGACAACAGAAAGATAAGTATTCTAAACTATGACTGACCTCTATAGACAATTGGCCCTGCTAAGTGAACTATGGTAAAATTGCCGATTATCATTTTGGCAGATATCTGCCACCAATTTTATCATATTATTCATTGACCTGCAGGTCCATTTTGCAACTAACTTACTATGGAAGATTCACCAAGTGGTGAAATTGCTTACAATTAGATGCCTCATGGGTCCTTCATTAATTTATTTTCCCTGAGGAATGTACTAATTGGTTGCTGGTAACATTTACCTTAAAATTTTTTCCCATGTTAAAGGAATTGCACTGAGGATACAGTTATTTTGGAGCCTGAATTATGTCTATAAGTTAGAATGGAACTGCTTTTTATGAGGAAGAATTTGGCTATGTCAAAAACACTTTCCCCATAGGAATATGGGTTGGCCATTTTGGGGGAACTTCCATTCTTTTTTTGTTTTGTTTTGTTTGAGACGGAGTCTCGCTCTGTCGCCCAGGCTGGAGTGCAGTGGCGCGATCTTGGCTCACTGCAACCTCCGCCTTCCTCCAACCTCTGCCTCCCGGGTTCACGACATTCTCCTGCCTCAGCCTCCCGAGTAGCTGGGATTACAGGCGCCCGCTACCACGCCCGGCTAATTTTTTGTATTTTTAGTAGAGACGGGGGTTTCACCGTGTTAGCCAGGATGGTCTCGATCTCCTGACCTCGTGATCTGCCCGCCTCGGCCTCTCAAAGTGCTGGGATTATAGGCGTGAGCCACCGTGCCCCGGAACCTTTATTCTTTAAAGAGCTGTCAGCCCTGTTCTTCATTTGGTTCACACATCATGAAAACTTCCAGGTTTTCGATCACTGGAATGGCCAATTCCTTATCAAAAACTCAAGGAAATTGCTTATTTTAATTTTTTTGAGACAAGATCTCACTTTTTGGCTCAGGCTGAGGTGCAGTGGTGCGATCACGGCTCATTGTAACCTCCACCCCCCAGGCTCAAGCGATCCTGACTACACATCTGCACCACCACGCCCAGCTTATTTTCTGTATTTTTAGTAGAGACAGGGTTTCACCATGTTGCCCAGGCTGGTCTCAAACTCCTGGACTCAAGTGATCCACCTACATCGGCCTTCTAAAGTGCTGGGATTATGGGCATGAGCCACCTCTCCAAGCCTCTGGAAACTGCTGTTTAAATACGTAGTCTAGTGGCCGGGCGCCGCTGGCGCACGGCTGTAATCCCAGCACTTTGGGAGGCCAAGGTGGGTGGATCACGAGGTCAGGAGATTGAGACCATCCTGGCCAACATGGTGAAACCCCGTGTCTACCAAAAATACAAAAATTAGCTGGGCATGGTGATGCGTGCCTGCAGTCCCAGCTACTCAGAAGCTAAGGCAGGAGAATCGCTGGAACCCCGGAGGCGGAGGTTGCAGTGAGCCCAAATCCCCGCCACTGCACTTCAGCCTGGCAATAGAGTAAGACTCCCTCTCAAAAAAAAAAAAAAAAAAAAAAAAAAAAAAAAATGTAGTCTATCAGTTCTTCTAGATATTTTAAACTCTATTCTCAGAGGAAGCCAGATCATCAGGGCAGTATATAGCTGCTCTCTAGCATAAGCTTTCAGTAAATTATAATTTGGCCACATGCCAAATTGTGGCCTCTACAAGTTTACTGTGAGGCCTCTATAAGAAAATGACTTAAATTCATGATTGCATGCATTTATTTATAGCTACAAAATATTGCATGCTTATTCTGTCAGGTATCATGCTAGGTGCTTTTAGTGTGTCACTTAAATTTAATCCTTCTGCCCACCCCACGGAGTGGTTATTATCCCTATTTTACAGGTCAGGATACTGAAATTCAAGACAAGTTACACGGCTCGGAAATGGCAGCAACAAGATTCAGTTCAGGTTTGTCTGATTTTTAAATCTGGTGGCCTTACCCCACTACGAAAGTGAATTTCCCACCATATCATATACTATCCAACATTAAGCATCTATATAGATACCCTGACAAGCATGTTTTGTTTTTAATCTATTTCTGGTTTTATTATTCTTCCCCACTTTTATTATCACTTCATAGATTTCAACTATTTACTTTTATACAATTGTAATAATATATTTTTAATAAACTGCCTAAAATATTTTTGGGTTTAAATTCTATTGAAGTACAAAGAAAAATAAATAAAAAAGCTCCTCTGAAATCCTGTAATAATTACTTTTACTTAATGTTGCCTGTTTTTTTTTTTCCTGTTATTTGCCTTTATTAAATTTTCAGGTTTATGTTCTAGTGTACACATTGCTTAAGTTATGAAATAACAGAGGAAAGCCTTCTATTTTAAACTTCCTCTGGGTCCTTCTAAATACAATGGATATGTTTTTTCCTAGGCTTGTGCCTTGGTACAGATAACCAGATGTTTGAAGAAAGGGAGGGAGGCTGGGAACGGTGGCTCACTCCTGTCATCCCAGCACTTTGGGAGGCCAAGGTGGGCAGATGGCTTGCGCCCAGGAGTTCAGGACCAGCCTGGGCAACATGGCAGGACCCTGACTCTACAAAAATTTAAAAAATTAGCTGGGCCTGGTGCCACATTGGGAGACTGAGGTGGGAGGATTGCCTGGACCCAGGAGGTCAAGGCTGCAGTGAGCAGACTGTGCCACTGCACTCCAGCCTAGGTGAGGGCAAGACCCTGCCTCAAAATAAATAAATAAATAAATAAATAAATAAATAAAAAATAATAAAAGAAAAAGAAAGAAAGGGAGGGGGATTTAAAGTAGTTAATGAAAATTTATAATAAGAGATATTTTAAACATTTCATTATTTTACTCCCTGGCTTTGAATTGAATAAGGTATGGCACACAGCTTGCTGAATCCCGAGGTCTACTTATTAGTACCTACTTATTTCTTTTCACTATCCTTCAGATTCTGTTTAAAATCCTAAAGTTACTTATTTACATTAGGAGGTGCAGGTATTTCCTAATAGGAATAAGCACTTTTTCGTCATTTTGCACACTCCTGTTCTATACCACACCATCTTTTTTAAACAGCCCAGTTTGATGTCATCACAGAGGACCTGGTGTCAGCCACTCAAAGGGAACATTCTGCCTCCCAGGTTTCAAGTGCTTTTCTTGGTAATGCTAAGCATGGGCTATTATGGAACACTGGTTTTCCCACTCGCTCCTTTGGCTCTCTGTGGTGGCAGGGCATCCTGTTTTATGATCACATCATTTTTTCACTCTGACATGCGTTCATTCAAACTTTTGCTTTGCTTTGTTTGGTTTGGTCTTTCAGGTCTTATCAAGGAACCCATCTTACACGTGTAGACATCTTCACCTTTCAAAAACACTCTGTTCTGGAAGTTCTGTTGCTAATAATTTTAGAGTTTAATTAGCTGAGACAAAGCAAGCGTTTGTCACTTAAATTCCCAGACAGTGACTTGGCAAAATGAGACCTACTAGATTAAGAGTAAAAATGAAGAGGAAAGAAAAACAAATTAGGTATCATTTCATGCTAGTTGGGTATCAGTATATGAGAATGGTAAATGTTTCACTTTTTAATTTCCAGATTCAAATTATGAGCGCAGCTCATGTAGAGACACAGGAACAAGAGAATTAATATTATTTGAAATAATATGGAATATCATTGCATATTGAATAATTGAATATTAAATACTGAATATATAATATTGAATATTATTTTGGCCAGGTGTGGTGGCTTACGTCTGCAATCCCAGCACTTTGGGAGGCTGAGGGAGGCAGATCGCTTGAGCCCAGGAGTTTGAGACTAGCCTGGGCAACATAGGGAGAGCCCATCTCTCTCTCTTTTTTAAAATAACTCATTACATAAAAACAGATTGGGGCAATGGTTTGTTTATTTACTTGCTTTTGACATCATATTTGCTCCTTCAACTAAAATGGTTTCCTCCATCTAGGATGTTGTGGTGTCTGAGTAATTAAGAAACTTAAAACGGTTTCCTCTTGCTATAAAGTCATGCAATTTTCTCTCTTACGGATTTCTTCCTCTTTCAGGGATTCAGAGTCAAAATTTATAAGAGTATTATTGAGCCTGGTATATAAACCTTTTATGTAAAGTTAATCTGGTTGAGTATTTGGGAGCGGAAGGATCTCAGAGAGGACAGAAAACTGTTTATGAAAACTAACAGGTGACGATGAAACATTCCAGTGGTTCTGCAGATGATTCTGACTCATTATTTTATCTTCATGAACGTCATATTTAGAAAAGAATTTTTTCTTTCTAAACAAAGTGAATTTATTAAGTAACAATTCAGCTATTTTTATTTATCAACAATATGTAAGTGCTGGATTAAAATACCCGATCAATATGAGATGATAATGGTGTTCTAGTGAAGACACAGAAATCCAACGATGAAGCCTTATCATGAGTAAATGGATGGTTTCCATTAGATTTTGTCAAATATTGAATACAGATCTCCATTAATACCTCTCTGGGCTCAAGGGGCCCAAATAAAAAAAACACTTGTAAAGATAGTCAAGAGGAAAAGGAAACCGTGAGATATAGAGAATCTGGGGTAAGGCAAGGTCTTGCCATGCGCATCCCCTCTTTGGCATCATCAACAAATTATCTGCAGGTTTTTCAGTGTATGTTACTTGTGTTTTGGAACCTTTTTCACTAATACCATGCTCTGCTATCTTCCAAGTTTCCAATCTGTGATGGTCTGTTACAGGTTACAATAAATGTTTCTGTGACATCAATGAGCTCATTTGTGATCAGTAAATAGGAGCATGAACTCAGTGTAACATAGAGTTGTTCTGGCTTCTAGGTATGGACTCTGGAATAGCAGAAGTAAAATTGTAACTCTAAGGAGGAAAGGAAAGTTCTCAGTCATTTCAGCTCTTTCTTAGGGAAATAAAAGGACTGCCTGCACCTGGGGCTCCTCCCCAGCGAGGCATACCCCCAAGATTTGCATGATTCTGGGCCCTGACTGGTTGCATTTCCTCCTGTGCTCAGAGTTCCTCTTCCACCTGCTCTGCTCAGCACTCAGAAGCCAATAATCCCATTCAATTGTTTCTATGCATTTTTAACAACCCCTGAGGCGGCCTTCACCACATGATAAGTTGCCTGCCTAGGCTATCCAGGTTACCTCTAGAAGGACTATTCATGTTTTTGTTTTTGTTAGTGCTTTAGTTAGAGATATACACTTTTTGAAAAGTTTATCCCTAATCTTATTTTTAAGTTTTATACTTTTTGAAAAGTTTATCCCTAATCTTATTTAACAGAACAACTCCATGTTACACTGAGTTCATGCTCCTATTTACTGATCATATACTGTAAACTCTTTATAATGAACATTATGGCAGAATGCATTGTTTTTGAGGGACAGGTATCTTGTGTTATTGTAGAAGTATTGTACACTTAGTGGGTGCTTACTAAATGCTGACACATTATTTATTATTAATTGTCACAGGAATTTTAAAAAGTAATGCCATGGAATGACTGTATTAATAAGAAACCTAATTACAGGAATTGAGCAAGACCATTTGACTCTAGATGTTAGAACCTCTGAATGTCATTTTATTTTATTTTATTTATTTTGAGACAGAGTCTTGCTTTGTCACCCAGGCTGGAGTGCAGTGGCATGATCTCGGCTCACTGCAACCTCCGCCTCCGGGGTTCAGGGTAGCTGGGACTACAGACGCCCACCACTAAGCCCGGCTAATTTTTGTATTTTTAGTAGAGACGGGGTTTCACCATGTTGACCAGGCTGTTCTTGATCTTTTCTGACCTCATGATCTGCTCGCCTCGGCCTCCCAAAGTGCTGGGATTACAGGTGTCAGCCACCGCACCCGGCCTAAGAGTCATTTTAATTTGTAAGATATGTTTACTGTTTTAGAGAGACAGAGGCTAACTTTTCATTTTCAAGGACTGCTGAACAATCATCCATGAGTTCTTGAAGTTGAATAACAGGAAACTGTACTTGTTTTTCAAACCATTTGGCTACTGTAAGAAGCTGCTGGTCACAAAACGCACGTCCAATAAACTGCAGTCCTATTGGCAACCCTTGATTTGAGAGTGCAACAGGGATACTCACTGCTGGCAATCCTGGAAAAAGAAGGAAGGTGATTAATTCTCCATTTTAATTAGCAGAGACCTCTTCCACTTTTCAGTGCTAATTAAGTACAATACAGGCTAAGGTTTAAAAAATGGCTAAAAATATTATGCTATATAATGCTTTTGAACTGTTTTGTTTACTTAAAAATATATCTTGGAAATCATTCTGTATCAGTTCACAGAAACTTTCTTCATTCATTTCTTATTGCTGTATATACTCCATTACTTGGTTTCATCATAATTGAGTAAACCAGTCTTCTATGATTGGGTATTTAGATTGTTTTCAATATTTAGCTATTTTATACAATGCCCCAGAGAATTACCTTGTGTATGTATTTTTTTGGTATCTTTGAAATTTTCTTAGATGAAGAGGAGATTGCTTCATCAAAGGACAAATGCACATGTAATTAGACATTGCAAAATTCCCCTGCAAAGCAGTTGTACCATTTTGAACTTCTACCTGTAGCCTTGCAAACAGATTGTGTTGTTCAGTTTTTGAATTTTTGGCAATCTATTAGATGAGAAATTAGCTCAGGGTAGTTTTAATTCCAGGTTTGGGCAGAGAAAGTACAAAATCCCAGAACATCTTGTTTTACCATGAAACAAGTTTTCAAAAATTAATGGGGACAGTTTTAAAGGACACATATAACTTGAAGGGGCTCTTATTGGCCAAATTTAAGGCAATCTGAGCATCAAAAACAATACTGACAGTAACTGCTTACAATACATTGAATTAAAGAAAAAAAGGAAGACTCTTCTTTAGAGAATACTGCTAGCTAATAAATGTAGAAGGAATGACAGAATTAGTAAAGCCAGAATGTTGTAATTCTCTAGCTAATATTTCAAGGAGGATCAATGAATGCTAAAACTGGGTTCAAGATTATTGGAAAATAGGATATACACATGGTCTCAAAACCTCACCCCAGAAATTGCTTAAAAAATGATAAAAGGAAAAATGTACCTTTTTATAAAGGAACATCTAGCAGTTACTTCCTTAGCCAAGTGATCAACTTGGTTTCCAAAAATGGTATCAGTCAGGAAACTGATATTAACTGTTTCCTGACATGAAGATTATGTAGTATTTCTACCAAAAATGTTTAACTCAACCCAATCACGAGGAAGCAATCTGACAAATCCTGATTATGGATGGGACATCCTACAGCACAAGTGGACTGGGCTCTTAACATTTTTTTAAGTGCTAAAGATAAGTAAGAACTGTTGAACCAGAGTTCTACATCCAGCAAAAATAACCTTTAAAAATCAAAGGGAAATCAACACACTCTCAAAAGGAAAGCCATGATAAATTTTTCATCAGCAGAACTACGCTAAAAGAAAGGCTAAAGAAATTTCTCTAAATGGAAGTGACAAAATAAAGAATCTTGGTACTTCAGGAGGGAAGAAAGAACACAGTAAGCAGAAGTATAGGTAAATGTAACAGACTTTCCTTTTCCTCTTAAGTTTTCTACATTATGTTTGATGATTGAAACAAAAATTACAGCATAGCCTGATGTGGTTTTAAAGAAAAAAGAGAGGTGGGGTGATTGTTCTAGGTTTTAAAAAGATACCATAAACTAATGTCATATATCAGGAGGAAAGACAAGTTATAAAAGACACTTTTGGTAGGACTGAGAAAATTTGAATATAAACTACATTTGAATTATTAATCATGTTAGTTTTCTTAGGTATGACAATGGAATTGTGGTTCTGTAAGAGAATTTATTCTTATAAGATTTGTACAAAAGAATTTAGGGGTGAAGTGTCATGACATCTGAAACTTTCAAATGATTCAGGTAAAAACAAAGTTGTGTGTGCGTGTGAGTGTGTGTGTGTAGAAAGAGGAAGAGAAGGGCAAAGCAAATAAGGCAAAATGTTAACAAGATTACATCCAGGTGAAGGGCATATCAGCATTCATTATACTACTTTTTCAGCTTTTCTGTGGGTTTTAAATTTTCCGAAATAAAAGTTAAAAAAAAAACTACTAAGTGTGTTGTGTTTGTGTGTGTGTGGTGAGAGTGCATGCATGTGTACTGATATGGTTTGGATCTGTGTTCCCATCCAAATCTCATGTTGAATTGTAATCCCCAGTGTTGAAGGTGGGGCCTAGTGGAAGGCGACTAGATCATGGGGATGGTTTCTCATAAACGGCTTAACACCATTCCCCTTGGTGCTGTTCTCGTGATAGTGAATGAGTTATTACAAGACTTGGTTGTTTTAAAAGTGTGTAGCATCTTTCCCCTTTCTTTCCTGCTTGGGCTGGGCCATGTAAGACATGGCTGCTTCTCCTTCACCTTCCACTGTGAATTTAAGTTTCCTGAGGCATTCGCAGAAGCAGAAGCTGCTCAGCTTCCTGTACAGCCTGCAGAGCTGTAAGCCAATTAAACCTCTTTTTAAAAATAAATTATCCAGTCTCAGCTATTTCTTTATAGCAGTGTCAGAACAGACTAATACATGTACACACACACACACTCCTAAGCATTCCAAAAGGATAGACTCTTGCTTTTAGGGAACCATCTAGCTAGAATCTTAAGTTGAAGACCAGAATACCTGCCCAAGAATTTGAAGAAAACCAGAATGTTCCTGAGGAATCCTCACCTGCCATATTTACAGCTTGTGTAAAAATATCATCCTGGGCACTTCGGGTTCTGTTGTCCTCTTTGATGAACTCCAAGTATGGTACTGCCTCACTCAAGGTGGTAGGAGTTAGCAAGACATCTACTCCAGAGTTAAAAGCATTTACAAAGTCATTAGCAATGAGGCGTCTCACTTTCTGTGCTTTGACGAAATAATTTTCATAGTTTCTGTGTGAAAAAAGTGGGTGTCGTTTTTAAGGATTTTTTATATTTTTCTTTTAATCAATTGTCTTACATTAGGCTTGATAAAGAACCATTGGATTTCCATTTTCTAGCTTAGAATAAAAAGTTTGGCTTGCCTGTGTAATGCCCATTCCCTTCGCCCCGGCTCCCCAGTGGTGGGGCGTATATGAGAGAGGAGTGTTTTTCTATCATAGACGCTACAGGGGAAAGTTTGGGGATGAAGCAGAGCTTAAAGGTGTTTCAATTAAGTTAGAAAACTGACACAGACTGTTGAGAAATCTTTGCAACTTTTCCCACCCAAAACAGCCTGGGGCCTGACATCTTCTGCCCTGGGCCCCTTTCTCTTGATGTGGAAAGTCTGAATGCAGTATTTATAGACTTCTAAGGTTTTAAAATCCTGCATCAGGAAGAAAATCAGAAATACTGGTTGGTGAAATAAAGAGTTTAGGCATTGTTTAAAAAAAGAAAAAAGAACCACTGGATTCTTGGCTTTTATGAGGAGGCACCTTTAAGATTCTTAACATATAAAAATGAATTCTCTTCCATTGTGCTGCCACTCTAAAAGCTTATATATATAAATTAATCAATCAGAATTCAGAATTCACTAGTAGATGCAATTCTACATGTATAATCTCAAAATATTAATAATTCCAGGGCTATCATTAAACGAGAATATTCATTGGTGAGGAAAGTAAAGCACATAGCAATAAATTACTTTCTAAAGGTTACTAAGACAGACAGCGGTAGACTACGCAGTATTTGAATTTTGTATTTTATGGATAGATATAGCCCAGGGGTAGAAATGTGAAATTCAAGAATGCTTATTTTACTAAAAAGACTAAAGAAAAGGGCAGACATAGGAGCAACCATAAGTCAATGATACTAAGAAAAGGAAAAAAAAAATCCTTTGGATTCTTCTGAAGCTGTTAGGAGAGGCTAGCAAGAACTAACTGTTCTAAACCTCAGTTCCCACAACGGTAAAAATGGATATACCTGCTCCAGTTTTATTGAGAGCCAAATAAAATACGATAAAAATGTGAAATATATTTTACTCTAAAAGGGTGGTACAGCAATATCATAGGTCCTTACTCTTATTTGACCACCAGGTCTACAGAGAGACCACTGCAGGCATCACATATAATTTACACACTGACAACAACTAAGTGGTTTAAACACCACAGACCAAAACCTGAATTTTATAAAGAATAAATACTGGCCGGGCCTGGTGGCTCATGCCTGTAAGCCCAGCAATTTGGGAGGCTGAGGCAGGTGGATCACAAGGTCAGGAGTTTGAGACCAGCCTGGCCAACATGGTGAAATCCTAACTCTACTAAAAATCCAAAAAAATTTAGCCAGGCATGGTGGTGGGCGCCTGTAGTCCCAGCTACTGGGGAGGCTGAGGCAGGAGGAGAATCGCTTGAACCCAGGAGGTGGAAAATGCAGTGAGCCAAGATTGTGCCACTGCACTCCGGCCTGGTGACAGAGCAAGACTCCGTCTCAAAAAAAAAAAAAAAAGAAAAAAAAAAAAAAGAACAAATACTTGTTTTCTATTAAATTTCTTCCTACTTTAAATACGGCTCAGAAGAAGAACTGCTTCCATCCAAGATGGAGTAATGGAGATGGAATTTACCCTGTGTTATGGTTTGAATGTTTGCCCCTTCTAAAACTCATGCTGAAATTTAATTGCCACTGTAACAGTATTAAGAGATGAGGCCTTTAAGAGGTGATTGGGCCATAACAACTCCACTGAAGAGGGAAAGTTCAGTCCCCCGTGTGCTTTCCCTTTCTCTCCCTCTTTTTCTCCCCACCCTTGCTTTCTGCCATGTGTAGATATAGCAAGAAGGCCCTCACCAGGTGCTGGCTTCTCAGTGTTGAACTTCCCAGCCTCCAGAACTGTGAGCCAGTAAATCTCCATTCATTATAAATCACCCAGTCTCAGACATTCTGTTATAGCAGCAAAAATGAACTAAGACTGCTTCTCAGAATAGGGGATTAAAAAAAAAAAAAAAAAAAAAAAAAAAAAAAACTAAGACACCCTGCCTTGTTAAACAACTAGAAAACTGGACAAAATATATGAAATGACCATTTTCAGACATTAGACAACAGACACTAAGGAGAAAAAGTTGTGAGAGAAGAAGAGAAACAAATGAAGTAAGCCAGGCCAGGTGTGGTCCCTTATGCCTGTGGGGGACGCGAGTGGGGGGCGCGGAGGATTCCTTGAGCCTAGGAGCTTGAGACCAGCCTGGGCAACACAGGGAGATCCTGTCTCTACAGAAAATTCTGCAGTAGTCCTAGCTTCACTGGGGGGTGGGGAGTGTTGAGGGTTGCTGAGAAGAGCTTGAGCCTGGGAGGTCGAGGCTGCCAGTGAGCCATGGTCACACCAATGCACTCCGGCTTGGGTGACCAAGTGAGGTCCTGTCTCCAAAAAAAGAAAAGAAAAGAAAATGAGATACACCCTTGGATTTCCCCAGCTTAATGCCTAGGGGCAGTTTTCAGGCCTCATTCCAGAGAGGAAGCTAAACAGTATGGGGGGCAGGGTAAGTTAGAGACAGAGATCTGAAGTTCAAGGAGGCAAACGCAGCTAGAATTTGCAAAGCAGGGTACTGAGTAGGAGGGAGTGGCACATAGAGCTCAAGAGATCTGCAGGGAGATTCCTTGAGTCTTTGGCTGAGTACTGCATGAGAAGAAATTCCCAAGGCTGGGGAAACAATCCCCAAAAAGCAGTGGACCCAACAATTCCTAGAGCTCAAACAGGGCTGGAAATAGTTTGTGTTTCTAACAGCCAAAGCAAAAAGACTTGAATATATGCAACATCAAAGCACCACCTCAAAGTAAAGTAAAATTAGCCCTGGACTAAAGGCTGCTTTGGATTTATCTTCACAAAGCTTTAAAAGAAGACTTGAAAAGATCCAACAAATTCCAAGCAACTTTATTGCACCCTGGGAAAAAGCTGAACACTGTTTAAAGGAATATAACAAAAGTCTAGCAAATGACAATGTAAAATTCACAATATACAGACATGAAAAGAAGCAAAAAATATGACCCATAACCAGAGAGGGAAAAAGCATTAATACAAACAGATGCAAATACGTTGAAATGAGTACACAAGAACATTAAAAGCTACCATAAATACATTCTTATTTTTTTTGGAGACAGAGTCTCCTGGGTCATTCCGTCACCCAGACTGGGGTACAGTGGTACAATCTCGGGTTACTGCAACCTCTGCCTCCCAGGTTCAAGTGATTCTTGTACCTCAGTGTCCCGAGTAGCTGGAATTACAGGCATATGCCACCCCACCCAGCTAATTTTTGTATTTTTAGTAGAGACAGGTTTTGCCATGTTGGCCAGGCTGGTCTCAAACTCTTGACCTCAAGTGATCCACCCGCCTTGGCCTCCCAAAGTGCTGAGATTACAGGCCTGAGCCACCGCACTCAGCCTAAATATGTTCTATATATTCAAGATGGTAGAAGAAAACATAAAATAATGAAGAAATTGAAGGGATAAGAAGACCTACATGGAACTTCTAGAGAAAAAAAATACAATATATAAAAAACATACTGGAAAGAATCCACATAACAGAAAAAAAGATGAGTGATTCTGAAAACAGTAATGGAAACTAACCAAAAAGAAGTAGAGAAGGAAAAAAGACTGGGGGAAAAAAAAGAATGTAGTGTCTGTGAGCTGTGGGACAACATCAGGCAGATTAACACACATGTGAAAAGAGTCCCAGACAGATGGAGGACAGAAAAAACATTTGAGAAAATAGTAGCCAACATTTTCCAAATTTGATTAAAACTATAACCTAACTGATCAAAGCTGCTTAACAAACCCCTATGCAGAAGAAATATGCAGAGAACCACACCAAGGCACATCACAGTCAAATTCCTGAAAACCAATGATAAACAGAAAAATCTTAAAATCAGCCAGAGGAAAAAAAGATACATTACATACAGAGGAATGACCATAAGAATGACAACAGACTTCTCAGAAACTATGTAAGCCAGAAGACAATGGAACAAAACCTTTAAAGTACAGAAAGAAGAAGCAACCTATGCTTTTTTTTGTTTGTTTTTTAAAGAGATGGGGCTCTTACTCTGTCGCTCAGGCTTAAGTACAGTGGTACGATTATAGCTCACTGCAGGTTCTCACTCCTGGGCTCAAGCAATCCTCCCACCTCAGCCACCTGAGTAGCTGTAACTACAGGAGTGCACCTGTGCCCAGCTTAACCTATATTTTTTAACCCAGGGAAAATATCTTTCAAAATTAAAAGCAAAATAAAGGGTTTTACATATAAACCAAAGCTGAAAGAATTCACTGCCAACAGGACTACAAGAAATATTAAAGAAAGTTCTTCAAGTAAAAACAAAATTATACCAGAAGGAAATTTACATCTCTAGAGCAGAGAGAAAAGCACCAGAAATACTAAATATGTAGGTAAATATAAATGACACTATTTTTCCCATTTTAGATCATTTTTTAAGAGAAAAATTACTATTTAAAGAAAAAAAGCAGAAGAAAAGGTTAAAAGACAAAAAGAACAGATGGGACAAATAGAAGATAAATAGCAAAAGGTAGATATAAATGTGGTACATAGGTAATATTTATGTCAATTAAAAATAAACTCTTCCTGGTCAGGCATGGTGGCTCATGCCTGTAATCCCAGCACTTTGGGAGGCCAAGGCGGGCAGAATCATGAGGTCAGGAGTTCAAGACCAGCCTGGCCAGTATGTTGAAACCCTGTCTCTACTAAAAATACAAAAATTAGCTGGGCATGGTGGTGTGCGCCTGTACTCCCAGCTACTCGGGAGGCTGAGGCAGAAGAATCGTTTGAACCCAGGAGGTGGGGTTGCAGTGGACCAAGATTGTGCCACTGCACTCCAGCCTGGGTGACAGAGTGAGACTCCGTCTCAAAAATAAAAAATAAAATAAATAAATAAATAAATAAACTCTTCCTGGCACATAAGTTGACTTCTTAAAATAAAAAAAGTATTCCACATCCCATTTTTCCTATCACCTTTGTCCACCCAAGTTGACCCAACTTGGAACTGACTCAGGAGCTAGGGATACCAGCAGTACTTTTAACTTCCTTTTATCAGAACCCCCAAATGGTGATCATGGGAAATGCTTTCTGACTCCTCTCCTTCAATTTCTTTTTATGCTGTTACAATGACCTATATAATTCATCAACTTGTGCCCTGAGATAAACAATATGTTTCTAATCAGTAATATTTGGCAAAAGTAACATCTTTAGTTTAGTAAGAGTTTTCCCTTAGAAAATTTCTTAGCAATATTTCATTTTCTTTTCGTACTCCAAATTCATTAAAGCATCTGGTCAATATGGTAACAGTCTTTTAATCTGGAACATAATCAAATAGTATTCTTATTTTTTTGAGACAGAGTTTCACTCTGTTGCCCAGGCTGGAGTGCAGTGGCATTATCTTGGCTCACTGCAACCTCTGCCTCTTGGGTTCAAGTGATTCTCCTGCCTCAGCCTCCTGAGTAGCTGGGATTACAGGTGCCCACCACCACCAGCTAATTTTTGTACTTTTAGTAGAGATAGGGTTTCATCATGTTGGTCATCATGTTTCATCATGTTGGTCAAACTCCTGACCTCAGGTGATCTGCCCACCTCGGCCTTGCAAAGTGCTGGGATTACAGGCATGAGCCACCGGGCCCGGCCTCAAATAGTATTCTTAGAAAAAGTAATCCCATGGCCTGGCATCGTGGCTCATGCCTGTAACACCTGCACTTTGGAGGCTGAGGTGGGTGGACTGCTTGAACCCAGGAGTTGGAGACCAGCCTGGGCAACATGGCGGGATCCTGTCTCTACAGAAAATACAAAAATTAGCTGGGCATGGTGGTACATGCTTGTAGCTTCAGCTACTAGGGAGGCTTAGGTAGGAGGATCACTTAAGCCCAAGAGGTTGAGGCTGCAGTGAGCTGAGATCACTCCACTGCACTCCAGCCTGGTGATAGAGTGAGACCCTGTCTCAAAAATAAAAAGTAATTCTAACTATCGGCCCTGAGAGGATGCACAGATAAATAAAATGATTTCTGCCCTTGAGGGCATGGAGAAAAACTCCATGTAATGAAGTTCTGCATTACAACCACCAATCTTGCTTTTTCACACTTCTCATACCAATCTTGCTTTTTCACACTTCTCATGTCCTCTTAGACATACATGGTGGTGTAGAAGATGAGGCTTGTTCACAAGATCGTGAATAAACTCATAATGAAGACAATTGAAGGAAGAGTCATAGTCATTTTGAATTCTTTCTTAGAGCAAAGACATACATAATATAAGGAAAAACTAAGTTGATTCAATACATTTTCAAGAAACAATACAACTCCCTGCTTAAGGCTCTAACAGCAATAAACCAATGTGGTAATACCCAAGGGACATTTAATGAGCTTAAAATCCTTAATGGCTTCCACTTACACTCATCCCTTGGTGTCTGTTGGGGGTTTGGTTCCAAGACCCCTTTGGATACCAAACTCTGAGGATATTCAAGTCTCATATAAAATGGTGTAGTATTTGCATAAAACCTATGCACACCTCCTGCACGTTTCAAATCATCCCTAGATTACTTGTAACATCTAATACAATGTAAATGCGATGTAAACAGTTGTTATACTGTATTGCTTTTTAATTTGTATTACTTTTTATTGTTGTATGTTATCTTTTATTTTTTTGAATATTTTTGATTTGTGTTTGGTTGAATCCAAGCTTGCAAACCCCACAGATATGGAGGGCTGCCTGTCATCTGTACCAATCGTTTAGCTAAAGTACCAGTATTTCTTTTGTTTTTGAATACCAAGACCCAAAAGTACCATAAACAGGTCTTTTCTAATTCAAATCATAAAGATTTTGTTTCTTTACCAAATATCTTGACTTATAAGACCTGATAGAGACATGTTACTTGAGGTTTCAAGAATGAAGAAAATTCCTAAACGAGTTGTCTTACTCTTTTAATAAGAAAAAGTTTCCTGAGAGAATTCTTCCTCTCACCACATCATTGAACCCTTCTCGTCTGGTTGCAGCATACATGGCTTCAGTGGACACATCAATGTCACATCTGTGACCTGAAAATAAGATAAGGGTAAATATTACTTGAAAGGAAGTAAAGTCAGTAAAGTTTGGGCTAAAGCCAGGCCTAGATTCACTTTATTTATTTATTTTTTTGAGATGGAGTCTCACTCTGTCACCCAGGCTGGAGTGCAGTGGCGTGATCTCAGCTCATTGCAACTTCTGCCTCCCTTGTCAGTGATTCGCCTACCTCAGCCTCCTGAGTAGCTTAGATTACAGGTATGCAGCACCATGCTTGGCTAATTTAGATTCACATTTTTGTGACCAATATTAAAGTTTAGGGAGTTGCCCTTAATGGTTTCTTTTCCCTATCTGCCTTTTGACTGACTGATCATGGAGAGAGAAGAAAAGAACCAAGAAAGAAACTCCATTTGTTCACTCCCTCATTCATTCATTCAAACATTTATTGAGCTCCTACCATGTATCAGGCACTACATTAGTGGGATTGAGCATACGACAACAAGATACTATCCCTTCAAGTTATTCACAGTCCTGAGAGGCAAACCAAACATACACAGATATTTATGACAAATAGTCAGTGCAAGTCTAAAATGACAAAGGTAAAAAATGACTCACTGATTAACTTTTCTGAATCATTAACATTGTCTCAAGCATTAACTTTTTTGTCACTAATAAGTGAACTTTTCAAATGTTTGCAACAACTACCTTAAAAATAAAATAACCCAGCCATCTTACCATATTGTAGCCCATCAAATCTTGCCATATTCGATGCCACTTCCGATGTGCACAATACATGGTAGCAGACAATTGAATAACTGGTGTGAGGAAGGGATACTTCAAGTACTTTGGCCCCCTCAGACTCAAAGAGGTCAGCAGCTTTGGACCAAAGAGACTGTACTTCACTTGATAATTCTGGTACAAGATATTCCTTACAGGAAAAAGTCAAGATACAAAATTGAAACTGTATAGATCATTTCATAAAAATTTGTACTTCATCTGTATAGATGATTTTATAAAAATTTGTACTTCAGGACCTTTGGTAATACATTAGAAAATATGATAAAATTGCTAGTAGGTAGCTAGAAAGACTGAATCCATTTAAGAGTTTATTTTTATTTATTTATTTATTTTTTTTGAGACGGAGTCTTGCTCTGTCGCCCAGGCTGGAGTGCAGTGGCCTGATCTCAGCTCACTGCAAGCTCTGCCTCCCGGGTTCACGCCATTCTCCTGCCTCAGCCTCCCGAGTAGCTGGGACTACAGGCGCCCGCCAACACGCCCGGCTAATTTTTTGTATTTTAGTAGAGACGGGGTTTCACCGTGTTAGCCAGGATGGTCTCGATCTCCTGACCTCGTGATCCGCCCGTCTCGGCCTCCCAAAGTGCTGGGATTACAGGCTTGAGCCACCGCGCCCGGCCCCATTTAAGAGTTTATGGTATGACATAGCATAGTACTAGATACTATGATCTGGATATAACGACATTAAAGATTGGAGATCTAGTTGGGGAAAATATTTGTTAAATGCTCATTATGGGCCGGGCGCGGTGGCTCAAGCCTGTAATCCCAGCACTTTGGGAGGCCGAGACGGGCGGATCACGAGGTCAGGAGATCGAGACCATCCTGGCTAACACGGTGAAACCCCGTCTCTACTAAAAATACAAAAACTAGCCGGGCGAGGTGGCGGGCGCCTGTAGTCCCAGCTACTCCGGAGGCTGAGGCAGGAGAATGGCATAAACCCGGGAGGCGGAGCTTGCAGTGAGCTGAGATCCGGCCACTGCACTCCAGTCCGGGCGACAGAGCGAGACTCCGCCTCAAAAAAAAAAAAAAAAAAAAAAAAAATGCTCATTATGTATCAGGTACCTAATAGCATATCAGTATATATCAGCATATATGCTAATTGCTCATGTATCATGTACCCTGTTAGATGATTTTCAAAGGTTCTCTCATGTCATGCTTTTAACAAGCCTGTGATCTAGGTATTATAATCCTTCATTTTGTTAATGAAAAATCTTGACATAAGAAGTTACTTTCCTAATGTTAAATAGCAGGTAAGTAGAGGGTCTAGGATTTCAAACTGGGTCTGTTTAAAAGCCTGTGCTCTCTATAAATAAATTCTTTTTTTTTTTTTTTTTTTTGAGACGGAGTCTCGCTCTGCCGCCCAGGCTGGAGTGCAGTGGCCGGATCTCAGCTCACTGTAAGCTCCGCCTCTCGGGTTCACGCCATTCTCCTGCCTCAGCCTCCCAAGTGACTGGGACTACAGGCGCCCGCCACATCGCCCGGCTAGTTTTTTGTATTTTTTAGTAGAGACGGGGTTTCACCGTGTTAGCCAGGATGGTCTTGATCTCCTGACCTTGTGATCCGCCCGTCTCGGCCTCCCAAAGTGCTGGGATTACAGGCTTGAGCCACCGCGACCGGCCTAAATTCTTAAAAGAAGGCACAGATACTGCCCTTCTTTTTTTTTTTTTTTTGAGGCAGGGTCTTGCTCTGTCACCCAGGCTGGAGTGCAGTGGTGCAATCATGGCTCACAGCAGTCTCAACCTCCTGGACTCAAGCAATCCTCCCACCCACCTCAGCCTTCCAAACAGCCAGGACCACAGATGCATGCCACCACACCCCACAACTTTTTTTTTTTTTTAACTTTTTGTAGAGATAGGGTCTCTCTGTATGTTGCCCAAGTTGGTCTCAAACTATTGATCTCAAGCGATCTTCCTGCCTTGGCTTCCCAAAGTGCTGGGATTACAGGTGTAAGCCACTGCACTTGGCCTTACATATATTACCTTAATGGAAGATTTTAAATAAAGTAGTATTTCTCTATAGCAGTGGTCTTACCTGGGGGTTACTTTTGTCTCCTTTTCCCTAACCAGGAGACACTTGACAATGTCTGCAGACATTTTTGGTTGTGGGGTTGTGGTTTTGGTGGTGGGGTACTACTTGCATGTGGGGGTAAAGGCCAGGGATGCTACTAAACATCTTACAATGCACAGGACAGTCTCCCACAACAAACAATTACCAGCCCCAAACACCAACAGTGCTGAGGCTGTGAAACTTCATTATTCTGCAGGGTAACTTATCTCCCTAAAAGATTTAAAGCAGTAATATATTGCAAGCCTTAAGATTTTTAAAAGGTTACTAATTTAACATTATAACATTCATGTATTCATTACTCAATTGCTACTGTAACAGATGCAGTAGTAATAATAATAACAATAAAGATGTTAACATTTTTTGAGGCATTACTATGCAAGGTATGGCTTTGGGCTAAGTCCTTTCTTTACATTAGGGATTAGCAAACTATGGCCCATAGGTCAGATGTGACAAGCCAGCTGATTTTTTGAAAATAAAAGTTTTATTAGAACAGAGACACACTTTTTCATTTACATATTGCCTGTGGCTGCTTTCTCACTATAATGGCAGAGTTAAGTAGTTATGATAAAGACTGTATGGTCCACAAAGTCTAAAATATTTACTATCTTGCCCATTACAGAAACAATTTGCAGACTTAACATGACCGTCTAATCAATCCTCACAAATCTCTCTTAAGTCAATATTTTTATTATTCCCATTTTACAGATGGGGAAATTGAGCTAAAAGAGATTAACTCACATAGTCAACTCATATGATTAATAAAAGTGGCAGAGCAGAGATTCAAACCCACCCAAACTGCCTCCCAAGTCTGTGCTCTCTCTTCAACTTGACAGTATTTCTATAAAGTAATGAAAGGAAAAAGTTACCTTCGGAATTCCTATACATAGTTTGCTCACATCTGCCAAACTGGGAAGCATGAATGGTTTATTAATAGGGTCATGTACTGTGGTAGAGTCCTTGGGGTCAGGTCCAGCCAGTGCACCTGTAAGGAGCAATACTTATGAATGGCAGATATATTGTTTTATAGAGAAACTGTTGCAAATGATATAGAATTATATAAATACCCAACACAATTGCTGCATCATCCACACATCTGGTTAAGATTCCTGGCACATCCATCGAATTCACCAGGGGAATGAGACCATGACGGGAAACTAAGCCATAGCTTGGTTTGAAACCAACAAGCCCACAATGGGCAGCAGGATTTCTGGTCGATCCTCCTGTATCTGATCCTAAAGCCCTGGAATTTAAATGGAATTATCTTTAGAAGAATGATATATCTCTAATTATATTTGAAATCTACCCTTTCAATTGTATATTTTTAAACTGTATTTGCCTCTGATTACACAAAAGTAACACATGTTCATCTCAGAGAATTCATAAAGTATAGAAAACTTTAGGTACTCAATATTCCAATACCCAGAGGAAAACAATGTTAACATTTTGGTATATTAACTTCAAGTTTTTTTAAAAACGCATTTTTTTCATCGTTGAGATAATTCTGTAATCATGAGTTTCCATCCCTTTTTTAACATGAGCCTTTTACTATGTCATTAAAATTCCTGAAAATGTAAAGTATATGTCATATTCCATCATATAAATTGGTGATTCCTGGTATTTTAAAGTCTATTCTCCTTTCAATACACATATAAATCTTGCACTTTCCTCTGATATTGATATTGAAAACAAATCAAATTAATGGCAATTTTACAGTATGATTTTACAGACTAAATATGCCTCTCCTAGAAATTCAGATACAGCCCTTTGCTACCCACCCCATTTAAAATCATGGATAGAGATGTATAATAATTTACTTAAACACTTACGTTGTTTCTAACTAGAATAACTATTTAATAAATAACTTTGTAACGAAAATCTCTGAACATAAATTTTTGCTTATGTGTGAGTACTTTCTAGGCTAGCTTCCAAGAAATAGACTTAGTGCACATAAATTTCTGATATATACTGTCCAATTACTTGTCAGAAAGATTATGCCAATTTATATTCCCAGTTGCAGTGAGTCAGATTGTGTTTTAAAGTTTCAGTACCATCACTGAGTACTGGGAATTTTTAAAATTGTTAGTGTGATAACCAAAAAGTTTTTATTAATGTGCATTTCAAATAATTTTGCACACTTATTTATACATGCATTACTCAACTACAAAGTGACTGTTCATTTCTTTACCCAGTTACCTACAGAGTTTATGTTGTTCTTATTTTAAAAAAACAGAAAACTAACCTGGAGGACATTATGCTAAGGAAAATGAGCCAGTCACAGAAAGACAAATACCATATATGACACTACGTATGTGAGATAACTAGAGTAATCAGATTCATAAGACAGAAAGTAGAAGGTGGTTGCCAGGGCTGGGAGGAGGGTTGAAGGGTACACAGTTTTAGCGTTGCAAGATTAAAAGTGTTCTGAAGACTGATTGCACAACGTTTTTAATACTTTTGAACTGTACATTTAAAAATGGTTAAGCTGGTAAATTTTATGTTATGTACATTTTACCACAATTAAAAAACCATTTCAGGAAAACAAAAGTTGTGCTGTAGAATAGTACATATCTACTATAAAAATTAAGATATCATATAACTATATGATGTATAAAGTAAGGTTTCTCTTATAATCATAGCCCCCACAATAACTGTTACCAGTTCTGATATGCATTCATCCAAACATCCAGTACTTCCATGCAATGACTGACATATATATGTATGCAATTGTTACTTTTAACAGAAATGGATTCTGCAACTTATTTTTCACTTAACATATTTGGTTATTTTTCCATGTCATTGCATGGTGCTCTAACTCATTCTTTTCAGTGGCTGCATAGTACTCCAGGAATCTTCCTGTTTTTAAAACTATTGCAAAAGAAACAAATCAAAAAGGGAGAAACAAATCAAAAAGGGGGAAACAAAAGCAGAACACTTTACAGTTTGAGATACATTCAATCTGAAGTTATTTTTGGTCTGTGCTTCTATTGCTTATATTTAAAGTGAAGCTTTGGACTGAACAATGCTCCTAACAATAACATGGCACTCGTGCCCTACAGAAAATGCAAATTATATTTCCTTCCTTACAGTGTCAAGTTAAGCTACAAAATCAGACTGTTGCTTTCACAATTTTAAAAGATACATTTTCTTATTAGCATTCACTGATGGCTGTGTAAAAGCAAAACTTACATTTCCATAGGAATTATGTGTCAAAATGCCATCTACTCAAAGCACATTCAGAAAGATGAACACTAAGTGGGATGATGAGGACAGAAAAAAAGCACCTAATCCTGCAGTCCTAACTTGTCATAACTCACATTAATATTAATGCAATGCTATAAAATTCCACAGAGATCAAATGAAATGGTTTTACTTGTTAATAAGATTTTAGGAAAACTGAAAAAAAAATCTGCAGAACTCTCACATCTCCATAGCTCTAAAAATATATAAATAATTTATGGATTGCGGCCGGGTGTGGTGGCTCAAGCTTGTAATCCCAGCGCTTTGGGAGGCCGAGACGGGCGGATCACGAGGTCAGGAGATCGAGACCATCCTGGCTAACCCGGTGAAACCCCGTCTCTACTAAAAAATACAAAAACTAGCCGGGCGAGGTGGCGGGCGCCTGTAGTCCCAACTTGGGAGGCTGAGGCAGGAGAATGGCATAAACCTGGGAGGCGGAGCTTGCAGTGAGCTGAGATGGTGCCACTGCACTCTAGCCTGGGCGACAGAGTGAGACTCCGTCTCAAAAAAAAAAAAAAATAATAATAATAATAATAATTTATGGATTGCAATGTGTGTGAAAGAACTTAGTTTTAATGGATAATTAAGGGGAGATAAAATATAAAACTATTACTAAAGAAACATATTCATTTTTATTAAATTGAGACTGATAAATAAAGCAATGGCCATATTTACTTTCTTTTCTTTGGGTAGTTAAGAAATGCTTTACAAATGGAACTGAAAATATCATCAATGGATTCTTACCAAATACAAAGTATGATAGATAAACAGAATCAGCACCTAAACCTGGGAGGAGGGAGGAGCCAAGTACAGAAATAAAAATACATAAATAAAATAAAATAAAATACAAAGTACAGAAATAAAATAACTCCAATAACAACAATAAAAAAAATTCCTAAAGCTTGAGAAAACTTTACTTACTGATGTACATTTTGAATTGCAGATTTCTGAAAACACTATTTAAAATATCTTATTAATACATATTAGCATTTTTTCTTTTATTTTCCTTTTTTTTTTTCAAAAGTCTGACCTTGCTGAAGGATAAACATTACTAACAGTTTAGTTTAGCAGCACTCAACTAAAGTCGTTGTATGTTAGTCCCTAAATATTTGTACAATCAGTGAGCACACACGGAAATTATTTAAAAATGAAGTTCATTTATGTTCAATACTTTATTCTACAAGATCCACAAAATCATATTTTAAGAGAACCAGATGCCATGGAGAAAAATTTGTTATTTTAAATTAAAGTTAAAAGTATTAAATATACATAGTGTACTGCACAGTTGAGTGCAACTACAAGATATAATTTTGATATACCTTTGAGCACATACAGCTCACTAAAAAGAAAAAATGAACCAAGGTATGAACTATTCTATTGCTGGATACACTTTACGACTGTTTGTATTTGGGTGGGTTTTAAAATACAGATAGAGAAAAGCATCTTACGCGTAGCATGTGAACGCCGATACGGCAGCTGCACTCCCACCTGAGCTCCCTCCAGTTATCAGCCAGTCTGAATCTTCATTCTTGCTGTGGGGATTCTGCTTCCTCTTTTCTCTATATTGTTTTGAATAACTCCAGGGGTTTTTAACTGGTCCAAATACACCATCTGTGCTCCCAGATCTGATGAAGTGAAACAAGATACCTTAATAAAACTTTCATTTTATGTGAAAATTTCATCTTCTGAGTATATTATTTGCTTCTGACACTCATTGAGCATTTAAGAACCCACTGTAGCTTGAATTGAAAAAGGTGGGAAGCCTGCTCACACGTAGCTTTCATTAATTGACAGCTGGGGAGGATGGGAAGGAAGAGCATTTGTGGAAGAAAGTAGAGAAAGCTAATCTGCTAAGAAAAGATTTTGTCTCATTTGATCATCCAATTCGACTGAAGATGATTTCCCCCTTGTGAATCAAGGTCTTCCAGCTGAAAAGGGTCATATTCCGTTAAGTCTTCTGAGGAAATCTCTCCCTTAACCAGAAGTTCTATGGAAAACATTACAAGTGGAATGCTAATAACTTTCTTTTAAATTTTTGAAATGATTTTATTCTCAGATAAATTGCAAAAATAAAAATAACATATAAAGCACTTTATACCCCTTACCCAGATGTACCTATGGTCAACATTTTATCCCATTTGCTTTACTACTTGTGTGCTCTGTGTAAGTTTGTACATATGTACATATATACACAAAGTATGATAGAAACTTAAGGGTATCTTAAGGGTCCAACTTATATATATCATAGCCCTTTATCCCTAAATACTTGAGTGTGTATTTCCTAAGAGTAAGGATATCATGTTATACAGTCACAGTACAGTTATCAATCTCAGTAACATTAATATCAATACAATACGTTTACCTAATCTACTGTACGTAATTCAATTCTGTCAACTGATTCAATAATGTACTCTGGCCGGGCACAGTGGCTCACGCCTGTAATCCCAGCACTTTGGGAGGCTGAGGCGGGCAGATCACGGGGTCAGGAGATCGAGACCATCCTGTCTAACACGGTGAAACCCCATTTCTACTAAAAATACAAAAAATTAGCCGGGCGTGGTGGCGAGCGCCTGTAGTCCCAGCTACTCAGGAGGCTGAGGCAGGAGAACGGTGTGAACTCGGGAGGCAGAGGTTGCAGTGAGCAGAGATTGCGCCACTGCACTCCAGCCTGGGCAACAGAGCAAGACTCTGTCTCAAAACAAATAAACAAAAAGAATTAATAATAATAATGTACTTTATGGCATTTTATTCCCTTCCCGGATCAAATCTAGAGTCAGGTTTTCTATTTAATTATCATTGTCTCTCTCTTTTTTTTTTTTGAGACAGTCTTGCTCTATTGCCCAGGCTGGAGTGCAGAGGCGCAGATCTTGGCTCACTGCAAGCTCCATCTCCTGGTTTCTAGTGATCCAGGTTCAGGCGATTCTCGTTCCTCTCGAGTAGCTAGGACTACAGGCATCCACTACCATGCCTTGGCCTCCAAAAGTGCTGAGATTACAGGTGTGAGCCACTGTGCCCAGGCTCATTGTGATTTTAATTTTGAATTTCCCTAATGATCAAAGATATTAAGCAGTTTTTCATGTGTTTGTCAACTATGTTTTAATCTCTGATGAAATGTCTGCTTAAATCTTTTGTTCATTTTTTAAAAATAGAGTTGCTTGTTTTCTTATTTTCTTATTGAGGTGGGAAATGTTCTATGTATTTTGGATATCAGTTCTTTCTGAGATACATGTTTTGCAAATATTTTTCTCAGTCTGTGGCTGGCATTTTCACTTTCTTAGTAGTATATTTCAAAGTACAGAAGTTCTTAATTTTAATGAAGTCTATCAATTTTTTAGTTCTTAATGAAGTCTATCAATTTTTTTAAGTGGATTTGTGCTTCATGTGTCCTATCTAAAAGAACTTTGACTAATTCTAGGTCACAAATATTTTTCCCTGTCGTTTTAAACTGTTTTTTTCTGTAGAGACAGGGTCTCACTATGTTGCCCAGGCTGGTCTAGGACTCCTGGCCTCAAGGAATTCAACTGCCTCAGTTTCCCACAGTGCTGAGATAACAGGCGTGAGCCACCAGGCCTGACCTCCCCTAAATTTTCTTAAGTTTTATGATGTTAGGTTTTACTTTCTTTATCTCTTATTCTGGAAGATTTTCATAGCCCTTTTTTGTTTTCATATGATATTTTAATAGACTGGTTCACATTTTGGATTTATCTTTTGTTTCCCCATTAGTAGAGTCAGGTTATACATTCTCAGCTGGAATATTACATAGGTGATATTGTATCCTCAGACAATTACATCCGGAGGCACATAACTTCCACTTCACCCTCACTGGTGATGTTAATTTTGATCAGCTGATGAAGGCAATGTCCTAAAAGCCTTTGTTCAAATTTACTCCCATGGATTAGTTCATTCAACATATATATAATGAATTTGAAGAGCTACCACTCTGAACTACACACACAAGGACTCTTGTTTCTATGAAATAGAGAACAAAGACCAAGCAAATATTACAAAGGTGACAAGTGTCATAAAAGGGTAAGTATAAAGTACATGGTGAAAGACTGCTTTTCCCTAAGATCAAGATCAAGGCAAGGAAATCTGCTCTGACCACTTTTATTCAACATTGCACCTAAGGCCCTAACTGGTGCAGTAAGGCAAGAAGAAGAAATAAGACGAACTCTATTTGTAGACTACACAACTTGCTACATAAAATATTCTATAGAATCCACAAAGATCAACTAGAACTAATAAGTGAGCTTTAACAAGGTCATGGGATAAAAGGTCAATATAGAAAAATCAATTATGTTTCAATGTACTAGCAATAAACAATTAGAAACTGAAAAAAATACAATTTTCTATAGCATTAAGAAACATGGCCCAGGGCAGTGGCTCACACCTATAATCCCAACACTTTGGGAGGACGAGGTGGGCGGATCACCTGAGGTCAGGAGTTTGAGACCAGCCTGGCCAATATGGTGAAACCCCATCTCTACTAAAAATACAAAAATTAGCCGGGGGTGGTGCTGGGCACCTGTAGTCCCAGCTACTTGGGAGGCTGAGGCAGGAGAATCTCCTAAACCCAGGAGGCAGAGGTTGCAGTGAGCCGAGATCACACCACTGCACTCTAGCCTGGGTGACAGGGTGAGATTCTCTCTCAAAAAAGAAAAGAAAAGAAACATAAAATGTGGGAATAAATCAAATTATATGTACGATTTATACGCAGGAAATCATAAAAACATTCCTGAGTAAAACAAAATCTCACTAAATGGAGAAACTTAGGTATGGTATTCATGGATGAGAAGACAGGTATTATGATGCCAATTCTTTCCAAGTTGATCTATAAATTCAACACAATTACGATCAGAAGCCCATTAAACTTCTTTGTAGAAATTAGCAAGCTTATTCTAAAACATATCAAAATATAACAATCTAGATTATGTAAAATGATTTTGAAAAAGAAGAACAAAGTTAGAAGACTCTTACTACATAATTTCAAGGCTTACTATAAAGCTATAATAATCAAGATGGTGTGACATTGGAATAAACAGAGATGTAACAGAGTCAGAAACAGACCTACATGAATGTGCTCGATTTTTGACAAAAAAAACCTAAGATCATTCAACAAGAGAAGGATAATCTTTTTTATCATTAGTGCTGGAGTTAATAGACATCCATATGTTTAATAAGTGGACTTTATTCATACTATATACAAAAATCTAATTCGAAGTGAATCACAGATCTAAATGTAAGAGCTAAACAATAAAACTTCTAGGAAAAAAGTCTTTGTGACCTTTGTTAGGTAAAGATTTCTCGGCCAGGCACATTGCTTATGCCTGTAATCCCAGTACTTTGGGAGACGAGGCGGGCAGATCACCTGAGGTCAGGAGTTTGAGACCAGCCTGGCCAACATGGTGAAACCCCACCTCTACTAAAAATACAAAACTAGTTGGGCCGGGTGGTGCATGCCTATAATCTCAGCTACTCGGGAGGCTGAGGCAGGAGAATCGCTTGAACCTGGGAGACAGAGGTTGTAGTGAGCCGAGATCGTGCCATTGCACCCCAGCCTCGGCAACAGGAGCACAACTGTGTCTCAAAAAAATAAAAAAAATATACACATCATAAAAGAAAAAAATTAAGCCAGGTGAGGTGATGTGTGCTTGCAGTCCCAGCTCCTGGGAAGGATGAGGTTGGAGGATCA
This sequence comes from Piliocolobus tephrosceles, assembly GCF_002776525.5. Lineage (NCBI taxonomy): Eukaryota > Metazoa > Chordata > Mammalia > Primates > Cercopithecidae > Piliocolobus > Piliocolobus tephrosceles. Next base: position 65,530,753 of record NC_045438.1, read on the forward strand.
CTTGACCCCAGGAGTTCAAGAATAGCCTGGGTAACATAGTGAAACCCCATCTTTAAAAAATAAAGGAAAAAATGGGCCAGGCACAGTTACTCGTGCCTCCCAACACTTTGTTGGACCAAGCTGGGAGCACAGTTCGAGGCCAAGAGTTTGAGATCAGCCTGGGCAACCCAGTGAGACCCTGTCTATATGAAAGGAAGAAAAGAAAAAAGAAAAGAAGGACGGGCACGATGGATTACACGCCTGTAATCCCGGGAGGCCTACGCAGGTGGATCACCTGAAGTCAGGAGCTCAAAAGCAGCCTGGCCAGCATGGTGAAACCCCATCTCTACTAAAAATACAAAAATTAGCTGGGCATGGTGGGGCATGCCTGTAGTCCCAGCTACTTGGGAGGCTGAGTCAGGAGAATTGCTTGAAGCTGGGAAGCACAGGTTGCAGCAAGCTGAGATTGTACCATTGCATTCCAGCCTGGATGACAAGAGCAAAACTTTGCCTCAAAAAACAAACAAAAAAAAAAAAAGAACGAAAAGAAGAGAAAAAAGGAAGAGAATAATTGATAAACTGGACTTTATCAAAATTAAGAACTTTTACTCTTTGAAAGGCATGTTCAGAGAATAAAAAGATAAACCAGAGACTTGAATAAAATATTTGCAAATCAGCATCTATCTGATAATGGATCTGAATCCAAAATATATGAAAGAATTCTTTTCTTTTCTTTCTTTTTTTTTTCTGAGATGGAGTTGTGTTCTTGCTGCCCAGGCGGGACTGCAGTGGCGCAATCTCAGTTCACTGCAACCTCCGCCTCCCGGGTTCAAGCGATTCTCCCACCTCAGCCTCCTGAGTAGCTGGGATTACAGGCATGTGCCACCACACCTGGGTAATTTTTGTGTTTTTTTTTTTTTTTGAGACGGAGTCTCGCTCTGTCGCCCAGGCTGGAGTGCAGTGGCCGGATCTCAGCTCACTGCAAGCTCCGCCTCCCGGGTTTACGCCATTCTCCTGCCTCAGCCTCCCGAGCAGCTGGGACTACATTAGCTGGGACTACAGGCGCCCGCCACCACGCCCGGGTAGTTTTTTGTATTTTTTTAGTAGAGACGGGGTTTCACCGTGTTAGCCAGGATGGTCTTGATCTCCTGACCTCGTGATCCGCCCGACTCGGCCTCCCAAAGTGCTGGGATTACAGGCTTGAGCCACCGCGCCCGGCCATTTTTGTGTTTTTAGTAGAGACGGGGTTTCTCCATTTTGGTCAGGTTGTCCTCCAACTCCCTACCTCAGGTGATCTGCCTGCCTTGGCCTCCCAAAGTGCTGGGATTACAGGCGTGAGCCAGAAAGAATTCTTACAACTCAATAATAAGATGACCCAATTTCAAAAAATGGGCAAAGAATTTGAACAGCTATGTTCACTGATGAAGATACAGGGATGGCAAAATAAACACATGAAAAGATGTTTAACATTATTAGTCATCAGGGAAATACAAACTAAAAGTAAAATTAGAGATGACTATATATCTATTAAACAACTGAACATAATCTCACAGAGGGACTAAGAAACTGGCATTAGATCCTCAATCCTTTTAGGTAATTACATTTAGTGAAAATAAAGGCACAGGCCGGGCGCAGTGGCTCACGCCTGTAATCCGAGCACTTTGGGAGGCTGAGACGGGTGGATCACGAGGTCAGGAGATCGAGACCATCCTGGCTAACACAGTGAAACCCCGTCTCTACTAAAAATACAAAAAATTAGCTGGGCGTGGTGGCGGGCGCCTGTAGTCCCAGCTACTCGGGAGGCTGAGGCAGGAGAATGGCGTGAACCCAGGAGGCGGAGCTTGCAGTGAGCCAAGATCGGGCCACTGCACTCCAGCCTGGACGACAGAGCAAGACTCCGTCCCCCCACACCCCCCCCCCAAAAAAATGAAAATAAAGGCAGAGACACAAGAAATTCAAGAGAAGATTTCAATTTTACTTACCCCATAGCAAACTCATCTAAATTTGTTTTTCCCATTAGTAGAGCTCCCTGATCCAACAACTTCTGAACTACTGTAGCATTATAAGGTGGTATATAACCTGAAAAAAATTTAGTTACTATTATTGTTTTTTACAGTCCAGAAGTCTTTTATTTGTTTATACCTATTATGCCATGAATTCACAGGAATAGGCTCCAGCAGCTCAGGAACCTTCCCATTGGTTCTCACACAGTGTGCTTCTCCGGGTGGAGCAGGCTGACGCTTCAGTTGAACCCAGGTACCTTTCTCTTTGGCTTCCTTCTTTTTCTCATCATTTTCCTTAATGCATTTCAGGAAGCTATCTCGGCTCTTACAGTATTTACTGTGTTCAATATGCACATTCATTCTCTTGGCAAGAATCTTGCCCCTGTTTGTTTACAACAATGCCGACAGCATGCTGGGGAACACTGTAGACTCTCCAGTTTCACCATGGTAACACTTGTGGGGCATTCCTTTTTGAACAGTACCCATTCCCTTGATGTCAACAACATCACCTTTCTTACAGGTTCGCATGTATGTGGCAAACAACTCCTTGTTTTCTAAAAGGCCTACAAAACACATATTGGTGCCTCTCCTCTTTCCCTTTGTGTTCATCATTTTGGTGAATCACTGTATGATGGTGGTTCCTGCCAAAAGGCCAGTTATTTTTTTACAGGAAACAAAACAGTGAACATGCAAATCATATGAAAGAAACAAGAGTCGGCTGGGCGGGGTGGCTCATGCCTGTAATCCCAACACTTTGGGAGGCCAAGACAGGCAGATCACCTGAGGTCAGGAGTTTGAGACCAACCTGGGCAATGTAGAGAAACCCTGTCTCTACTAAAAATATAAAATTTAGCATGTGGTGGCGCATGCCTGTAATCTCAGCTACTCAATAGGTGAGACAGGAGAATCACTTGAACCCAGGAGGCAGAAGCTGCAGTGAGCCAAGACTGCGCCACTGCACTCCACCCTGGGCGACAGAGCAAGACTCCATTTTAAACAAACAAACAAACAAACAAAAAAACAAGAGTCTAAACTGCAATTAAGCAATTCATAATGATATGCCTTAATTATTCCTAATTTAAATAATCAGTTGTACTTTCTTCCAGTAATTTTTTTCTACTGTTAAATGTATGTTTTCCAAAGATAGTCTGTGCATTCACTATTTTTATAATTTAAAAACAGACTTTAACAATTAGTTCTACAAAATATTGCATGATAGTCAGAGATGTACCCAGTATTTTTGAAATAATAAATCTCTATTTTGCTCACTGTACTTGACTTTTTCTTCTCAGATGATGTTATACCACACAGTAATTTTTATGTATTTCCAGTAGAAATAGATCTTTATTTTCAACTAAAATTTTCTCTGGCTATTGAAAAGCTGTAGCATATATTCCAAAATAATGAACAACAACAGTCTGCATATTAGAGGAAGGTGGGGCATATTCCTCATAGAATATTATTTTTAGCGTATAGTACTCTGAATGACCTTTTTTCTACTTCTGTTTCTTCCTAGGATCCAAATATCTTGATAAACCTGCTTTCTTTTGACCGAACTCTAAAGAATAAATCTAAACATTGCCATACTGTGCTATAAGAGATAGAGGAATCAGAAAATAAAAAATAACTGGCCAGTAGATGTTAATGAATCCTCACATCATCCACAAGAGAAGGGTATCGATGATAGCCAGTTCACACTTATTCCCATGTTATCAATTAGCTGAAGGTAGAGGTTATATAGTGTGTTTACAGTTTTTTTACAGTTTTTTTATTTCATTTTTTAGAGATGGGGTCTCAGCCAGTTCACACTTACTCCCATGTTATCAATTAGCTGAAGGTAGAGGTTATATAGTGTGTTTACAGTAATCAGTTTTTTTATTTCATTTTTTAGAGATGGGGTCTCACTATGTTGCCCAGGCTGGACTCAAACTCCTGAGCTCAAGTGATTCTCCCACCTCAGCCTCCCCAGTAGCTGGGACTACAGGCAAGCACCCGATTGGTACTTAGTTATTGAATTGAGTCTTCCTAAATGTTAACAGAATCTTTGAAAACTTCTGAAATAGCATTCATTAAGCTGGCTACCTCTAAAGAAAAATTCTGCATTCTAAAAGAGCAAATAGTAAAAAAGGTGATATTATATTCTAAATATTTCCTTCAAAGATATAATTAGTCTGAGATTATCTTGGTACTTTATTATCCTTAAAGCAAAAAATACTGACTTTTACAAAATTATCAATGCTGTGATCAGTTAAACTTTACCTTTCAGCATATTTGATGCACATGTTGTCTCAATGCCGGACGTGCTGAAGTTGTCTTTTACTGCAACAGGAATTCCATCTAAATCCCCAAGTGACTGTCCTGCATTAAAAAGCCAAAAGAGTGATAAAGGAGATAGTTTAAAATATAAAGATACATGAATACATGTTATTACAGTAACTACTAGTTTTTGGCAAAGATACTTCTTCAGAAATCAAATTTATGGCAGAAATTAATACAGTTGGACATTATAAAGCATCACATAGCCATTACCCTCATTTTTATTATCCTCACGGCAAGTTCTTTAAATAAGGCTATGTTTTATGTTTAAAGCTTCACTTGCCAAATGGAGACTACTACAACCAATTAAACTTCTTCTCTGGAGATATAGCAATTAAGTATAATTAAAAGCAATTTACCATTCTTATATCTCTTTTCTGATTCTTCAGCTTGTTTTAAGGCCACCTCTTCCGACACAGTAATGTAGGCATTTAGAAACTTGGTCTTCTTGATAAGAGAGAGACATTTTTGACAGAGCTCTGTTGGTGTAATTTGGCCTTGTTTCAGTGCTGCAGAAACCTATAGTGTATACAATTCAAAAACCTTTTACTGAGTCTGCAGAAGTTTCAAATGTTATGTTGGTGGGGGTAAGGGGTGATGGAGTGGCTAACTATAACATTTTAAAGTGAGGCTTAGGTTCAAAATCAAGAGAACCTATTACTTCTAACACTTAGTGTAGTGGATGAAGGGTGATGCACTGATCAGCTTGAGGAGAGATGGAGGACATGACATTCTTCTCCTTAGCTAACTTTTGGTTTTAAAATCAGGCTGTACAAACAACAGCAGTAAGTCAGGTAAACCATCCTGTCCAGGGGGAGTTGAGGCACAGTATGGGTGAAGGATGGCTGAAGACAGATTCTGTAGAGAGGGTAGCTTAGCTGCAACACAGACAGTCCAGAGAGAAAAAAAGAGAAGTGAACTGGACAAGGCATTGCAGGATTTTTATGGCTCTCTAAATAAGATCTTTATACCTATTGTGGAGTTCAAGTAAGAGACACTATGAATTGAGAGAAATGCTTATAAAATACAGGTTCAAAGACAAACTAAAAACAAACTTTTCTGAAATTCTGTCTTTAGGGAAGACATTAGGAAGGCTGGTAAAGAAGGAGTTAAAAAAAAAACTACACCAAAAGTGACTGAGAAGTAGTGAATACCAGTGTATATTGACAGGAAGTAGGGCCTGAGATGGAGTCATGGGTGTCTAATATTTCCTGTAGGAAGTAATAATAACATGTACTTACTAATCAGATAAAAGGGATGAATAACAAGAAGTAAAAGATGACACCAAAACTTTGGAGATTTTATGAAAAGATAATTGGATTAGATGGGAGCTGAGAGAAAAGGAGAATAGGGGAAGGAATAGTATTTACCAAGTATTTTCTAAGAGTCAGGCACTGTTGCTTTACATGCGTTATTACTTCATTTAACCCTTAAAACAACCACACTGGCTGGGTGCAGTGACTCGCTCCTGTAATCCCAGCACTTTGGGAGGCCGAGGCTGGCGGATCATGAGGTCAGGAGATCAAGACCATCCTGGTCAACATGGTGAAACCCCGTCTCTACTAAAAATATAAAAATTAGCCAGGTGTGGTGGTGCATGCCTGTAGTCCTAGCTACTTGGGAGGCTGAGGCAGGAGAATCACTTGAACCTGGGAGGCGGAGGTTGCAGTGAGCTGAGATTGTGCCACTGTACTCCAGCCTGGTGACAGAGCCAGATTCTGTCAAAAAACAAAACAAAACAAAACGAAACAAAATCACACAAGTTAGGTACTATTTATCTCATTTGACAGATGAAGAAACTGAAGCTGAGACCTGGAGTGATTTGTTCAAAGTCACACAAATAGTAAAGGACAGTATGACTTCATAATATACAGTCTTCTCCATTTCTATCTCTACTCTATTGGAAGCTTAGTTTGTCCTCCAAGCTGACAGTATTTTCACGTGTCCCATATATACCAAGAAACAGAAGTTTGCATTTGAGGGGAAAATCTCCAAATGATCTGCTCTCAGCTACTGAGTAAATCATCAAAGCAATGGCATTCTTGGGGCTGAGGGTTTTAAATGCAACAAGCAGTGGGAAGAGGTCATCAAGAGGATCCCTAATGCTCACCGACAAGAGGAAAAGGACTTCCATGGGGAGGCTGATGGACTGCTGCAGGGATAGGGAGGGCAGCGAGGTCTGACTTAAGTAAGTGACTTTTATAAGTAACAAGAAGAGAGAGTTTGTTGAATGGTTTGTATGAAAGGTAAACCCTTGGCCAGATGCGGTGGCTCACGCCTGTAATCCCAGCACTTTGGGAGGCCGAGGCAGACAGATCACCTAAGGCTGGGAGTCGGAGACCAGACTGACCAACATGGAGAAACCTCGTCTCTACTATAAAATTAGCCAGGTGTGGTGGGGCATGCCTGTAATCCCAGCTACTCGGGAGACCGAGGCAGGAGAATCGCTTGAACTTAGGAGGCAGAGGTTGCAGCAAGCCAAGATCATGCTATTGCACTCCAACCTGGGCAACAATAGCGAAACTTTGTCTCAAAAAAAAAAAAGAAAGAAAGAAAGAAAAGAAAAGAAATGTAAACCCTCTAGAAGAAAGAAGGTAGAAGGAATAAAAGAGAGCAGTGTGTTTTAATATCATGTATATGGAATGGGAAGAACAAAGACGCTAGCAGGCTGAGTGGAAGAGAATTAGAACTAGCAAAAACGCAGAGCTAGAGAGACAAACATACATAGGCAGGTCCATCCCATGGCTAAGTTGTAATAATGAGGAAAACTGCATCTGCCACTTTCTCTCCTTCCTTGACTCCTCTCAAGTCCCCTAATGTCTACTATCCTCAAGCTGCTTCCAGACTGGTCTGAGGATAAAAGCTAAGGTGTTACAATTGTGATTGAACGGCAAGAAATAAGATTGTCTAGGAGTATTCACTGGAAATGGTGCCGATTTTCACTGAGACTATTTTTAGGAACTCTAGATTTGAGAAAAACAAAATCAATAAGGGAATTGGAAAAGAGAAGTGAAAACGAAGATGCTAATCAGCTAAATGGACTGAGCATAAGAAGCGGGAAATATAAATCACATATACAGTTCCCTGGGACGAAACTGCAGGTGTCACATCTGAATATAAAACGGAGTTAACTTTCAAGTTTTTGTTAAAACAAAAAAAATTCTCTCTCTGGCACATCTTTTCTCTAATGGAAACTAGGCCTTCCCTGGCAGCCAATGCTTCTCCTGTTTAGTGTCTACCTACCACATAACACAGAGTCCAGACTGGGAGACAGGACAGATGATCTCCTTGTTCCTCAATGCTTCTCTTCTCTCAAACATCCTGCTCACCCAAAGCACATGCCTTGGGAGATGACACCACACTCCCTGGTGTGCTGACCTATAGCCTCCCTGGTATTACTTTTCATTCATTGACAATTTTGTTACCTAGCGCACTGTCATCTTCGTTACTATTGCTCCTATCCTCTCCCTTGTTCAGGTCAAATTTCAAGTCCATGTACACCAACACCTGATTTTTCAGTTCTTTGACCTCGCTTTGCACAAACTTTTCCTTCACCTCACCCCAGTTGCCAATTCTCCTGGTTACTGCCCAGACTACACACAACATTACTAACATCTGTATGATCTCCAAAATGTCAATTCCAGCCATCCCATTTCTCCAGCCCTCAGCTCACTTACTTTACTATCCACACAGCCAGCAAGAAAAAGGGACCTTAGTTCCACAACCATAGGAAATGAACTCTGCCAAAACCAATGAGGTCGAGAGGGCTGGAGCTCAGATGGAACTCTAGCCCTAGCAATACCTTGGAGTGCAACTACAGCACGTGGATTTCAGCCTTGTGAGACCCTGAGTAGAGAACCCAGTTACTCCATGCCCAGACTTCTGACCCAGAAAACTGTGAGATCCTGAGATTATGTTACTTTAAGCCACAAAGTTTATGGTAATTTTTTATGCAGCCATAGACAATTAATATACCTCCTTAGAAAAATTTCAAAACCTTGCTCAGGAACCACTCTTCTTAGAAAGTAAGGGAAGGAAAAATGCAAATATATATAATTTAGTAATTTTGTCCCTGTAACAAAATTAATGTTAATAATAGGTAGTACTTAGTTCTAGGCATTAAATGATAATTAATATATCATTTAATCTTTACATCCACACTGAGAAGCTATTATTATCTCCATTTACAGATTTAAAAAAACTGAAGTTCCTACCTGAGGTCGCATAACTAAAAAGCAGCAGAGCTGGCTGGGCGTGGTGGCTCACGCCTGTAATCCCAGCACTTTGGGAGGTGAAGGCGGGCTAATCACAAGGTCAAGAGATCAAGACCATCCTGGCCAACATGGTGAAACCCCGTCTCTACTAAAAATACAAAAATTAGCTGGGTGTGGTGGCGGGCATCTGTAGTTCCAGCTACTTGGGAGGCTGAGGCAGGAGAATCGCTTGAACCTGGGAGGCAGAGGTTGCAGTGAGAAGAGATTGTGCCACTGTACTCCACCCTGGCGACAGAGTGAGACTCTGTCTAAAAAAAACAAAAAAAAAAAGGTAGCAGAGCTGGGATTCAACTGAGGACTGATCTTGTTTCCAACACTCATGCGCTGAACTACATACTATACTACAGGGTGAGTATCCCTTATCCAAAATGCTTGGCACAAGAAGTGTTTAGATTTCGGATATTTTCAGACTTTGGAGTCCTCTATCTGTACTATATACTTTCCAGTTGAGCATCCCTAACCCAAAAATCTCAAGTCTAAAATGCTCCAGTGAGCATTTCCTTTGAACACGCCCTTTGAAAATCATGTTGGTGCTCAAAAAGTTTTGGATCTTGGAGCATTTCAGATTTTCAGATTAGGGATGTTCAACCTGTGTAATTATTCTCTATGCAAGACATTTTGACATTTATTTCTCTGTAACGAAGTGGAGACGTTTTAATTAACTGAACAGACAGCATTAGAGGTTTACTTAGGAAAAGAATGGCCTTTTTTTTTTTTTTTTTAAATGGAGTCTTGCTCTGTCGTCCAGGCTGGAGTGCAGTGGTGCGATCTCGGCTCACTGCAACCTCCGCCTCCCCGGTTCAAGCGATTCTCCTGCCTCAGCCTCCTGAGTAGCTGGGATTACAGGTGCGCGCCCTCGAACTCCTGACCTCGTGATCTGCCTGCCTCAGCCTTCTGAAGTGCTGGGATTACAGGCGTGAGCCACTGTGCCCGGCCAGAAAAGAATGGTCTTTAAAAAAAAATTGCCTTGATAAATGCTGAATGTACAGGAGAGCTCTTGAAGGCTGAGTGTAGCAGTGACAGGTACTCATCCTCTCTTTAACATAGTCCATTCATGCTTTTGCCTTCTTGCTTCTTGAAATTGCATGTCAAGATCACCAGCAAGCTCCACATTCCTAAACCCACTGGACAGCACCAGCCCTCATTTTATAGTACTCCTTAGTAGCATTCAACACAAGTGACCACTCCCTCCTTGAAACACTTCTTCTCTTTGTTCAGGACACGATGCCATCCTGGCTTTTCCTCCTGTCTCACTGGGCTTTCTTTCAAGTCTCTTTTGCTGGCTTTACTTCCTATTGTTGACCTCCAAAATGTTGGAATTTTAGGTGTTCTTCTATTTTTACACTCAACTTCCCAGGTAATCTCATTTGGCCCTATAGGTTTAATTACCTTCTATACTCTGGCCAATGTGTATCTCTCACCCAGCCTCTTTGCTGAGCTCTGAACTCTTGTATCTAGCTGCTTAAGTGATATCTTCACTTGGATATCTAGGAGGCATCTAAAAATTAACACATCCAAAACAAAACTTTTGATAACCTTCCCCTTCCAAACATGTTCCCTTTAGAGGTTTTCCCATCTTGATGTTACATTTCCCCAACTGCCCTGGCCCAAAACCTAAGTAAAACCTTGATTCTTCTCTTTCCCTCAAACCCCATATCCAAAACATCTGCAAACCCTAACTTTAAAAACAATATTCACTCCCACTATCTCTTGCCAATGCAACAGGCTTCTAAAATGCTTTCTTGCTTTTTTTTTTTTTTTTTTTTTTTTTTTTTTTTTTGGGGGGGGGTCTTGCTCTGTTGCCAAGCCTGGCGTACACTGATGTGATCTCGCCTCATTGCAGCCTCAACTTCCCAGGCTCAAGTGATCCTCCCACCTCAGCCTCCTGAGCAGCTGGGACTAAAGGCATGCACCACCATGTCCAGCTAATTTTTGTGTTTTTTGTAAAGACAGGGTTTCGCCACATTGCCCAGGCTGGTCTTGAACTCCTGAGCTCAATCAGCCTGCCTCAGCTTCTGAAAGTGCTGGGTTTAAAGGCATGAGCCATTGCACCTGGTCAGTCTTTGTACTTTATTACTTGCTTTTCTAAAGATCATGGTCCCTTAAGAGTCATCTGAAGGAGCTTTTAAAATTTTAACTCAGATAATGTCCACAGATTCAAAACATTCCAGAAGATTCCCATTACACTTTGAATAAAATCCATACTCCCTACTGTGGCTTCAAAGGTTCTCTGCAATTTGGCTCCTACCTGTCTCCCTAACCTCTTCTCTCATTGCTGTCTTCTTTCACTTCTCTCCAGGCATGCTGGCCCTCTTGCTATTCCTCGAACATGTTAAGCTTGCTCTTGTTTTAGGGTCTTTGTACTTACTGTTCCATCTGCCTGGAACGCTATTCTCTCAGATCTGCCCAGTGTTCCCCCTTCATATCCTTCTGGTCTCTATTAAGTATTATTCACTCAGTCAGAGAAATCTTCCTTGGCCACTCTAACTAAAATGTCCAGCTGCCCCAATTAGTTATCACACTATGATCTACTTAATTTTTCTCCATAGTACTTATACTACCTGAAATTATATCCTTTACTTTTTTTTTTTTTTTTAAGTATTTAATGGCTGCATTTCCACAAAAAAATGTTAGGTTTCAGGAAGCAGGAGCTCCTGTCCATCTTTAATGCGACCCCCCAGTGGCTGGAACACAGAGGTACTCACTAAATGTTAGTTGAATGAATAACAGTTGTTTAAAATTTAGAATTGATTTCCCTATAGAGCAATGATTAGTTTTCCTAAAGTTGAAGCTCCAAGAAGCCAAATGAATATATCCTTCTTTAAACTTTAGGATTAATAATATTAGCCTGGTGCCTCGCTCCTAGAAACACTGGGATCATGCCACAAAAGACAAAGGCAAAAGTGAGATTCCTCCCCCTTTCTGAATGTACCTGGGTAAAATTTACAAATAGGAATTTTACCTACTTGGCATTTTACCTCTTTTTTGTGCCTAATCCCAGGACTCCTGTTACCATAAGCCTCCACTCACATCCCCCAAATTGCCTCCATCATTTCCAGCCCTTCTCCCTAATTCTCAGCAAATTTTCCCCTCTTCAACTGATTATCTCAATTAAGGTATTATGAAGAAATTTGAACTGTTATAATTTACAACAATGGGTGAACAAATCGTTCAACCTTCCCAGGCATCTGTACATATTTAAAATATAATTAAATTGAAAGATAATTTGTATGAATTAATTAATCTCTAATTGGTAGAATTTAGGGCATCAGTACAGTGATGTGGAAAAAATACAAAGTAGACAGAAGGTAGTTTTAGAGCTGGGGAAATAACCACCAAATGTTTTGCATGCTAGGCATTAATAGGTGTTTGTTAAAGGAGTGATTAAGTAAAAGTAATCATGCCAAGGCAACCAACCTCTGGGTCTTCCCCTGGGTCAGCTCTCCTGAATAGTTCTCCCCCATGACGCAAAAGTTGTTTTTCACTATGGCTCACTCAATGACACCAGAGAGAAGTAGCACTAAAAAAGGTAGCATTTAAGGAGCTATGACAGTTGTCAAAATCAAAATAGAGTCACTTGTGTTAAAATCCTGACAAATGGGGTCAAGAAAGGTCAAGAAGAGAGGGTTCTCATGCACGAATGCCTGATAAGAACTATCACACTCCAGCTGACAAGGGATTGATAACCGAAGTATATAAGGAGTTCAAAAAACTCAACAGGAAAAAAATCCAATAATCAAATTAAAAATGGGCAAAAGATCGGAATAGACATTTCTCAAAAGAAAGACATATAAATGGCAAACTGGTATATGAAAACGTGCTCAACATCACTGATCATCAGAGAACTGCAAATCAAAACTACAATGAGTTATCATCTCACTCCACTTAAAATGGCTTCTTCCAAAAGACAGGCAATAATGAATGCTGGTGAAGATGGAGAAAAGTTGGTTGAAATGTAAATTACTACAGCCACTATGGAGAACAGTATGGAGGTTCCTCAAAAACCTAAAAATAGAACTACTGGTTGGGCAAAGTGGCTCACACCTGTAATCCTAGCACTTTGGGAGGCTGAGGGAGGAGGATTGCTTGAGGCCAATAATTCAAGACCAACCTGGCCAACACAGTGAGACCCTGTCTCTAAAAAAAAACTAAAAATAAATAAATAAAAATAGCACAACCATATGATCCAGCAATCTCACTGCTAGGTATATACGCACCTAAAAGAAAGAAAATCAACAAAGCAAAGACATATCTGCTCTCTCATGTTTATTGCAGCACTATTCACAATAGCCAAGATTTGAAGGCAGCCTAAGTATCTACCAACAGATGAATGGATAGAGAAAATGTCCTACATGTACACAATGGAGTACTATTCAGCCATAAAAAGAATGAGAGCCTGTCATTTGCAACAACATGGATGGAACTGGAGGGCATTATGTTAAGTGAAATAAGCCAGGCACAGAAAGACAAACTTCCCATGTTCTCATCTATTTGTGGGAGTTAAAAATTAAAACAATTGATCTTGTGGAGGTAGAGTAGAATGATGGTTACCAGAAGCTAGAAAGGGTAGTAGTAGGGGTGGGAAGTGGGGATGGGTAATGGGTACAAAAATATAGTTAGAATGAATAAGATACAGTATTTGATAGCACAGTGGGTGATTACAGTCAACAATAATTTATTGTACATTTAAAAATAACTAAAAGAGTATAACTGGAATGTTTGTAACACAAAGAAATGATAAATGCTTGAGGTGCTGGACACACCATTTATTCTGATGTGATTACTATGCATTGTATGCCTGTATCAAAATATCTCATGTGCCCCATAAATACGTACAACTACTATGTACCCATTAAAATTTTTTAAAAAACAACAATCATAAGACTGCAAAAAACACAACCTTGCACAAAGGCCATTGCAACTTTCCACACACACAAGTACTTCTGCAAGGATGTCTGTCCAGCAACTGGCCATCCAATCTTGGACTGATGCCACCTTTGTGACTGATCCTTGTGGCCAAGGATAACTGATTCAAAATAATTTATGTAATCTTTTTCATTCTGTCTTTAAAAACATCCTTTGCCCCATCCTCCTTGAGTAGGTACATAGTTTACTATATCACACATATTCTCATTGCATTGCTACCCCAAAATAAATATTTTCTTTAGAGTCTCTTTCTGTTACTTAGATTGCCAGTGGAAAAGGCAGAAAAAGGAAATATCATATTTTTATAGGTTGTATTTAATTTTAAAACAAGTTTTGGGTGTTGTCCATTTATTAATTTATTTTTAAAGAACAAATTTGATTCGATGCAATTTAAAATGGTAAAACAATAATTACTTTGGGGAGGAATTATTTATATTATTTAAAGCCTGTGGATTTAAAGTTCTCATTATATATTACAGCTATCTATAATTATAATTCCAGGCTGCCAGCTGGAAAACAAACAAACAAACAAACAAAACGACAACTTCTAGGGTGGAATAAAAAGGAAGATGGAAGGCAGTTTAGGTCCTCAGCGCCTTCTTCTTACCAGAAATCACCTGAAGCCCCAATTAAACCATACTCCTGAACCTACCACACAGATCTAATTAAGTCTAGAGTGGGACATAGCTTTAGTTTTAACAGGTGCTTCACGTGGCTCTGATAGCAACTGGCCTGCAGACAGTTCTAAGGTTGAGTGATGTGAACCAGGAAGTAAAAAGACCTGCATTAAAGCTTAACAGCAGACAGAACGTGAGAGGGCAGATTCCAGCCATATCTGCAAGACAGAATGAACGGGGCTTAGTGATTTACTGTATATGAAAGATGAGGAAGAATCTAAAGGCAAATGAGATAATATTTGTGCCATTAAAAATAGACTATTAAGAATTCAGAAATACCAGAGCTTTTGTTTTTTAAGACGGGGGTTGAGAGGTAAGTCCTGTTACAATGATTACTTCACTGATTAAAGTGAATTTGAGGGTGCTTATGTGACATTTAGAAGAACTGCCCAGAAGGCGTTCACAAATACAGCCTAGAGTTCAAACATGACGTCCAGGAAATGGAGACACGGGTTAGGGAATCCCTGGTATCTTAGTGGTTAGTAAATCCTAGACAACGAATTCTTTGAAAAAACCCAAACATTACTCGTTTGAATTTTGCAAACTACAGTTTCGCCGGGCTTCTTAGCGACAACTGCAGCTAAGTGTCGGGGACAGAAGAGAGACTGAAGTGGCTCCGCAAGCCCCCTTTATCTGGCAAAGCCCACTCCGAGACCATCCGGTGCCCGACCTACACCAGAACAAACGTCTAATGGTGAGAAGCCGATTCACCACCCCAGATCCGCGGTGCAGAGATTTCCCAGCTAAGGTCCTAACTCCTGAATGGGTACGGCGAGTACATCCTAAGGACCGAAAGGTACCTATCCCCCACTCATTTCAAGAGAAGGCAGCGAGGTGGGCCAAGATGCGTTGTAAGGCCCAGGGACTGTTTGTCAACGAAGTCCGCTGAACTTTCCGCCCTCCCGGGGGCCTCAGCGGGCCAATTCCACTCACTTCTCGGAGGGTCCGGCCCAGCATGGTCCTCATGTCCTGCCTGCCACCATAGGAGCCAGGCAAGGAGGAAAAAGAGGTCACCGGTTGCTAGTGATAGTACATGGACGCAGCCATCTTTAATTGTCACTGAGCCCTTCAACATCGAGTACTTGGATTGGTTTAATTGCAGCCCGAGGAAATGATCTTTGCAGGCGATTGGTCGGCGCCGCAAAGCCACCCCGGCGGCTGAAGAGAGCGGTCAGGCAAGGAGATTCCGGGCCAGGGTCGCGGTGGCAGTCGGCAAGCGTTTGATTCTCTGGCGTTGGATCGCGAGCGGTGTCTGCTTGTCCCTCCGAGGGCTCCCAGGACAGGGCAGGGATCTAGGGGGTTTGCGCACCTGCTTTTTTATTCCCCCCTTATTTTTGGAAGGGGAGAGGGTGAAAGGGAGGGAGGAGAATGGACAGAATACTGACTGGAACGTTAATTGGAGCATTTCATATGCGAAGAGCAGAATAAAAGTTCCATATTCTCTCAGTTTCTCCATTAGATTAGCTTCATTTTCGAATGCTCCGTTTTGCATGCTTAATTTTGAAACTAGCCCGTGGTTTGGCAGAATTTGACCTAATTCAGGGGTGAGAGTTTGATCCAGTCCAAGTGTATTTGAATTTGAGCACGCAGTTCAACCAGTGTTTACAATGGAATTTCTGAAGACTTATGTACTTAGAAGAAATGCATGCACTGCTATTTGCTTCTGGAGAAGCAAAGTTGTCCAAAAGCCTTCAGTTAGAAGGATTAGTACTACCTCTCCAAGGAGCACTGTCATGCCTGCTTGGGTGATAGATAAATATGGGAAGAATGAAGTGCTTCGATTCACTCAGAACATGATGATACCTATCATACACTATCCAAATGAAGTCATTGTCAAAGTTCACGCTGCCAGTGTAAATCCTATAGACGTTAATATGAGAAGTAAGTTTTCAAAAGACATTGTTGCCTTTTTTAAAAAAATCACTATTTCATAAGGTGTGCAGTTTAAAAAAATTATTTGACTACGCTTCTTTGGTCAACTCAAATGAATCATTTAGGTTTTTAACAATACCTCTGCAAATATTATTTCCAAAATTTTTGAAATTGCAATGGCCAGGGTATCTTTCTGGCCATTTGTCTTGACAAAATATAAGCTTGATTGTTTTCATGCGTCCTTAAATATGTAAGTTCAGACTTGAGAACTGTCTGTAGCTAACTTTTTTTTTTTTTTGAGACTGAATCTCTGTCACCCAGGCTGGAGTGCAGTGGCCTGCTCACTGTAACCTCCGCCTCCTGGGTTCAAGCAAAATTTCTCCTGCCTCAGCCTCCGGAGTAGCTGGGATTACAGGCGCGTGCCACCACACCAGGCAAATTTTTTTGTATTTTTAGTAGAGATGGGGTTTCACCATGTTGGTCAGGCTGGTCTCCAACTCCTGACCTCAGGTGATCCGCCTGCCTCGGCCTTCTAAAGTGCTGGGATTACAGACCAGTCACTGCGCCAGGCCTATCTCTGTAGCTAAATTTCTGTCCAGGGAACTTTGTGGTATTCTGAGATCTGTCACAGGCTTCGGAAGTATAGTTATGTTTCCTCGTCAGTTCAGAATTTGTGGGGTTTTTTGTTTGTTTTTGAGACAGAATCTCGCTCTATTGTCAGGCTGGAGTGTAATGGCGCGTTCTTGGCTCATTGCAGCCTCCGTCTTCCGGGTTCAAATGATTCTCCTGCCTTAGCCTCCCAAGTAGCTGGGACTACAGACATGCGCCGCCACGCCCAGCTAAGTTTTGTATTTTCAGTGGGGGGAGCGGGGGATGCGGGGGGGTTCACTGTGTTGGTGGGAGACTGAGGCAGGAGAATTGCTTGAACCTGGAAGACGGAGGTTGTAGTGAGCCAAGAACACGCCATTGCACTCCAGCCTGGCGATAGAGTGAGACTCCGTCTCAAAAGAAAAAATAAATAAAAATAATGAATTGAATTGACTTTACTGTGATTGTCTCATGAAATCTACATCTGTATTCTTTGTTTTGAAGTAATAATTGCTACTACCAGTTGAGCATGCCGTTTTCCTTTGTTCTTTTTACATTAGGCTTGAAGAGAGTTCAGTTTTTTATAAGATATGTCTTTTAGTGGTAAGTTTTACTCAATGATCAGCATGTTTTTTCCTTTGATTGTAAGTTCTTTCAAGATAGATCCCATGCTTTGTCAACCTGTTTCAGTGCTTCACATATGCAGTTGTCATTCAGCCAATATTTCTATGCCTTTTTATCTTTTTGTTCTGACTTAAGATAACAAACTTAAATTAGTATTTTATCCATGAGTAATTTTTTTTTTCTGTTTTTTTTCTTTTTTTTTTTTTTTT
>NC_045438.1:65548320-65550800 GCF_002776525.5 Piliocolobus tephrosceles
TTTTTTTTTTTTTTTTTTTTTTGAGACGGAGTCTTGCTCTGTCACCCAGGCTGGAGTGTAGTGGCCGGATCTCAGCTCACTGCAAGCTCCGCCTCCGGGGTTTACGCCATTCTCCTGCCTCAGCCTCCTGAGTAAGCTGGGACTACAGGCGCCTGCCACCTCGCCCAGCTAGTTTTTTGTATTTTTTAGTAGAGACGGGGTTTCACCGTGTTCGCCAGGATGGTCTCGATCTCCTGACCTCGTGATCCGCCTGTCTCGGCCTCCCAAAGTGCTGGGATTACAGGCTTGAGCCACCGCGCCCGGCCCTCCATGAGTAATTTTTACATTTTGTCTTCATTTAGATCTGTTAGCTTTTTATTTCTTTAAATGCACATGCGTAATTCATGCCATGTACATTTTCATTTAAACAGAATGGCTGTATCTAGACTTTTCTTGGCTGCTGTTTAATAATCTAACACTGTAAAACATTTCACTTTTATATAGTATTCTTGAAATATCTTAGTTTTTTGTGACTTGATTGGGTAATATTATTCGCAAGTTACCATCTTTTTTTTTTTTCTCCTTCCATTTGAGGATATGTTATTGTCGTTGCAGAAGATATCTGAAACAGTAGCTTGGGGAAATAAAATAATGAGTAGAAGATCGTAAACTGTAGGAAGCAGTTATTTCCCTTGACAAGAAAGCAAGAGACATGTCTATTTTATTTGAGAGATGAAGGCTGGCTGTTTTTCTGGAGATGGCCACTACTGTTGGACATAAAATGATAAATCATAGAAATGGCTAAAGAAATGAAGAATTTTTACATGGGGAAAAAATGCAGCCAACAGCATCATACCAACAAAGTTTGGTGTCTTTAGATGGGATTAACGTCTTTAAACTGATGACAGATTTAGGATTTTTCAAATTGGTCCAACTCTCTGAACAAGTCAAGGTGGCAACCCCTGTCAATGGGATGGAACACTTAAGGGCCCCATTCAGTCATCCGTGTCACCAAACAGGTTCTCAATTACTAACTGCCAGCTGACTACATTCTGGGTTCAGGGTCTTGTTAGATAGTACCAGTGAGCCAAGGCTACTCAGTTGATGCATTAGCATATCAGGGGACCAAGAAAACTAGAAACAACCTTGAGCTGCAGTCTCTGTACCTCAAAGAGGACCGAAACCTTTCTGCAGCTCTTAAACAGCAGCTAAAGTTTGACATGGCTAAATGTCTACTTCTGTTCAAACCACATAGAGGTTTTGGTGAAGAATTGTTTAATTATCTTTAGCAGTGGAAAAGGATTGTAAGACAGGAAAAGTGAAGCACATGACTTTTGTGAGTATTACAGGTGAAGTTTTTTTTTTTTCCCCCTGACAGAGTATAATCCTAACTAGCCAGATGGCAAATGTGTAATGTTGGTATAATGGCCATCAGCTTAGATTTTCTGGGACTTTCCCATCTTTCAAACACTTGATCCCATGTGTCTTGATTTTTTTATTAGAAACACAACTCATGCAAGCTACCCGCCTGTCAGCATCTCTCTCCGTATCTTCTACCTTCCCTTCTGCTATATGGATCGGCTGTCACTGCTTTCACAGAAGGCCAGCCCTCAGCTTGTGTTTCTAATCCCATCCCCTCTCACCTACTCTGGGATATCATTCCAGCAGTTATCTCCTGCATCCTCAATCTTTTCTTTTCTACTGGATCATCCCCATTAGCATACAGACTTGCTATTATTTCTCCTTTCTTAAGAAGAAGGAAAAAAAAGCCACTCAAAAGTCGTCTGTCCATCCTAGTTGCCACTTTGAGCTACTGTTCCATTTCTCTGCTCCCCTTACAACAAAACTATTTTAAACAGAGTTCAGTCTTCTCATGGTCTCCAGTCCCTTATTTCCCATTCTCTCAAGAGCACACTACACAGCAGCTGCTCCTGGCAGGGTTACCAAAGGTCTGTATGTTGTTAGATCCAGGCTTGTTTGTTTGTTTGTTTTAAAGCCTCTTAGCAGTTTTGGACCTTATTTGAAAACCTGTCTCTCCTGTCAGCAGCATTGAATGTCTTTAAACTGCCTCCTTAGTCTCCTTTGCTGCTTTCTCCTCATTCCTAAGATCTAATGGATTGCCCATAGGAGTGGGTGCAGAGCAAGGGGAGACGTACAGAACGGGTTAGTGACTTAAGCATGCGTTGTGAGGCAGGGAGTGAGCGGTACATGACCCTGGAGAGGTAGGCAGGGTGCCTATCATGGAGAGCCTCACATGGCAGACATGTTCTCAGAAAAATGTCAAGCAGAAGAGAGAATAGCAGATACTTTTGAGTCTTGAGAAAAGTCATGTTATATGTGGAAGCCATGTAATAAATTACTCTGGATTATTATACAGTAGCAAATTTACTGGAACAAAAAAATTGTAATTAAAAGAATGTTTTCAGTTTTATTTAGCTGATATTTAGCTGATATTTATGTAAATATTCTTCTTCTTCTTCTTCTTCTTCTTTTTTTTTTTT
>NC_045438.1:65550900-65630587 GCF_002776525.5 Piliocolobus tephrosceles
CCCAGGCTGGAGTGCAGTGGTGTGACCATGGCTCACTGCAGTCTCAAACTCCTTGGCTCAAGCAATCCTCCTGCCTCAGCCTCCTGAGTAGCTGGGACTACAGGCATGTACCACTATGCCTGGCTAATTTTTCAAAGTTTTAGTAGAGACGAGGCCTTGCTATATTACCCAGGCTGGTTTTGAACTCCTGAACTCAAGCAATCCTCCCACCTTGGTCTCCCAAAGTCCTGGGATTACAGGTGTGAGCCACCGCACCTGGCCTTTAATATTCTTAAAAATAAAAAGATATGGGCCAGGTGCGGTGGCTTATGCCTGTAATCCCAACACTTTGGGAGGCCAAGGTGGGTGGATCGCTTGAGCCCAGGAGTTTGAGACCAGCCTGGCCAACATGATGAATCCCTGTTTCTACAACAATTAGCCAGACGTTGTGGCACACACCTGTAATCCCAGCTACTCCAGAGGCTGAGGCATGAGAATGGCTTGAACCCAGGAAGTGGAGGTTGCAGTGAGCCAAGATCACATCACTGCACTTGGGCAACAGAGTGAAGCTTCATCTCTTAAAAAAATAAATAAAATAGGCCAGGCGTGGTGGCTGCCTATACTCCCAGCACTCTGGGAGGCCGAGGTGGGCGGATCGTGAGGTCAGGAGATTGAGACTATCCTGGCCAAAATGGTGAAATGCTGTCTCTACTAAAAATACAAAAATTAGCTGGCTGTGGTGTGTGCCTGTAATCCCAGCTACTTGGGAGGCTGAGGTTGCAATGAGCCGAGATTGCGTGACTGCACTCCAGCCTGACAACAGAGCAAGACCCTGTCTCAAAAAAATTAAATAAATAAATAAAAAGATGTATAATAAAACAACTTGATTTTACACGTCAGAACAGATGCAGCCAAGTGGCTTTTCTTCACTCAGGAATTCCAATTTATTTCAAAGATGTTCTGGAAATATTTTTAAGGATGTGGGGATCATTACTCATAAACTATTGTCAGCATCAAATACTTTATATTCTTGCCTTATTTATTAAGTTCAAACAGCTTAAACATTTATCTTCACCAGACCTGGCACTAAATATTTTGTTGTTTAAAAAGTTCATAGACCGGGCTCTGTGGCTTACGCCTGTAATCCCAGCACTTTGGGAGGCTGAGGCAGGTGGATCACAAGGTCAGGAGATTGAGACCATACTGGCTAACACGATGAAACCCCGTCGCTACTAAAAATACAAAAAGGATAACTGGGTGTGGTGACGGGTGCATGTAGTCCCAGCTACTCAGGAAGCTGAGGCAGGAGAATGGCGTGAACCCGGGAGATGGAGCTTGCAGTGAGCCGAGATCACCCCACTGCACTCCAGCCTGGGTGACAGAGCTAGACTCCAAAAGGAAAAAAAAAGTTCCTGAATGAGTATGTTAATAAAGACATACTCTTCAAAGAACAAAGCAAAACTGTATAAAAGATAATACTAAAAGTTCTGAAGACAATTTCAAAATTTGAATTTCAAAAATATTTTGAACAATGGTGGCTTTAGTTTAATAAGTGATTATCACTTTCCAAGTAAATTTTTTTTAAAGAAAATAAATCCATCTTTTTATGCTTTCCCATGTATTGGCAAAAAATTATAAGGTTGATTACTTTTTAAAAAAGCTTTTAAGTTCAGGGGTGCAAGTGCAGCTTTGTTATATAGGTAAGCTTGTGTCATGGAGGTTTGTTGTATAGATTATTTCATCTCCCAAGTATTAAGCCTCATACCCACTAGTTATTTTTCTTAATCCTCCTCCTCTTCCCACCCTCCACCCTCTGAAAAACCCCAGTGTTCTCCTGTACGTGTCCATGTGTTCTCATCATTTAGCTCCCACTTATAAGTGAAAACGTGGTATTTGGTTTTCTGTTCCTGTGTTAGTTTGCTAAGGATAATGGCCTCCAGTTCCATCCATGTCCCTGGAAAGAACATGATCTTGTTCCTTTTTGTGACTGCATGGTATTCCATGGTGTGTATGTACCACAGTTTTTTAATCCAGTCTATCATTGTTGGGCAGTTAGGTTGATTCCATGTCTTTGCTATTGTGAATACTATTGCAGTGAACATATACTTGAATGTGTCTTTGTAATAGAATGATTTATAATCTACATCTTAAAGACCTAAAATTGTACTGGACTATAACCCTGTAGTAGTTTTAAAAGCATTTCATACTTACATTTGGAGGAAACAGATAAATTGTATTTTTATTTTACAGGTGGTTATGGAGCTAAAGCTTTAAATATGAAGCGTGATCCTTTACACATGAAAATCAAAGGAGAAGAATTTCCTCTGACTCTGGGTCGGGATGTCTCTGGCGTGGTGATGGAATGTGGGCTTGATGTGAAATACTTCAAGCCTGGAGATGAGGTGAGTTGGGGAATGCCAGTATTCCTGCAGGGGTCCAACCCATAGACCCTGATCCAGCGATGGATGAGAGATGTACACTGACACAGATATTTTGCCTGTCAGTGCGGCTAAGAGGCCTCTGCTCCCTGAATCTGCAGCGTCCACCCCATAAACTGAGGAAGTCACATTTATTTAGTGTGGATTAAATGATGAAGGTCTTGAGTAAACACCATTATAGGGTAATTAACATTGCCGACCGTCCAGTAGGGAGCAATTATGCACCCATGAAAGATCAAAGGTTGGTCTTAGGACCATGTGAGTAACCAAACTATTTAGATAAACTGCCCCACATTCCCTAGTTATTTGCTCTATTGCTATCAACTCAAGGTAAAGAGGATTAGGCTGCTTTCAGCCAAATTTTTACTGAAGCTGTGCAACACCCCCGGCCTTCCAAGTAGGTTTGTGTCTACTTCCTGTAACTTTACAATTTTTCCCACCACCCTGACTGAACTCCCACATATTCCTTTACTAAATGTGCAAATTTCATTCTGTTTCAGAAGTATATTCTATGCTGTTGACCTGTTTTCTTGTTTTCAACAAAAGTACTGAGCTTTGACTAGAACTGTCACTTTTTTGGTTCTGTTGTTACATTTTTTTCACAAACAGTTCCGAAATATGTTGACTGTACTTGAGTTTGTGTTTTCTAAATTTAGTACTTAAGAAATGCAAGACTTTAAAATATGTAGGATTAGGGTATTTTTTTCCTTGAAAGGGCCTTTAAATGACAATTTTTACCTTATGGATGAGATGGCTTTAAAATAGTTTAAGTTTGGTATAATCACCTATCACTTGTCACTTTGAACTTTTGTACCAAGAAATGATAGTTCATAATCATAGCTGACACTGTTCTGGTTGCTTTTTATAAAATATGTCATTTAGTCCCTCTGAGGTAGATAAAGTTAGGCCCAGTTTACAGATGAGGAAGCCAAGCTCTAAAGAGGTCTCCTAACTAATACGTGGTGGAGCCAGGACTCAAACCCCAGAGATTATGGTCTTATTGGCACTCGAAGTAGTCAGTAAATGCAGCAGGATATACTGGCATCTGCTTCCAGTGTGGTTTGACTTGATAAATCCAGAATCATACTAAGTAATACATTTATATCATGAAAATAACACTCCTGCTTGGTGTAGTGCTGACTTCTGTGTTTTTCACAGCACAGGGTATATATTAGGGAACACCTTCATGCTTAGCTTTGGTCAGAAAATACTTGTGTTTCTAATGAAGCTGTCTGTGTGTGTGTGTTTCAGGTCTGGGCTGCAGTTCCTCCTTGGAAACAAGGCACTCTTTCAGAGTTTGTTGTAGTCAGTGGGAATGAGGTAACCTACCAACTCTAATGAAATGCATTAGAAAGTTTAAACCAAGACTGGCAAATATCTCTGAAATAATTGGTGTTTTTCAGATCTAGTTTATGTTTCATGGGGCAGTTTATAAAGAGATAATATAGAAATTTTTGAGAGATTAAAAAAGTATTTGATGCCATTCAGTAGCACTGCCTGCTAACACAGCTGTTTTTCTCTCATGGAGCAGGGATTTGGAATGAGACCTAGAACCCTGCTGTGTTCCTTGGTTTTACCCTAGATAAACAGTTGAAAGCAGATATAGGCAGTAGAGGGGGTGGATTAGTCATCAATGGAGACATGGAAATATCCAGCGGTTTTGAATAACTTTAAAAACAGGAGTCTAATCAAATGCAATCAGGAGACCGACAAATTGAATAGAGAGAAAGGGGTTAACATTGAGGAAATTGGCTACAGAAGGGAGGGCAGGAAGGGGAAAAAGGTTGTTACTGAGATTAGAGAAAATCTAGAAAGATTTCCTTTCCAGAAAATGAGAGTAAAGGAAACAGCTGATCTCAGAAACTAATTAGGATGTGTTTTTGAGAGTTCAAGGTTTATTTGGATTTACTTCAAGACAAATGGGAATATTGATGTGGTCTTTTTATAAACAATGAAGTAGTTATAAACAACAAAGTAGTTTTTATAAACAATGAAGTAGTTATATCTGATAGTGTAGCCTACATAACATTATTGAACATCTG
The DNA here is from genome assembly GCF_002776525.5 of Piliocolobus tephrosceles. Classification (NCBI taxonomy): domain Eukaryota; kingdom Metazoa; phylum Chordata; class Mammalia; order Primates; family Cercopithecidae; genus Piliocolobus; species Piliocolobus tephrosceles. Next base: position 65,555,360 of record NC_045438.1, read on the forward strand.
TGAGGCAGGTAGAGCTATTCTATACAATATTTATTAGGATAATCTTGGAGTAGGGTATGCATATGCATACCCTACTCCAAGGTATGCAACAGATAGAGCTATACAATATTTATTAAGGGTAATCTTGGAGTAAGGTATGCAATAAACACTGAACTGGAATAATTTTATAGATTTATCTATGAAAATACAGTTGACACCTGAACAATGCAGGAGTTGGTCCACCTACCCCTGTGCGGTAGAAAATGCACCTACATCTTTTGACTCCCCTGAAACTTAACTGCTAATAGCCTACTGTTACCCAGAAGCATTACTAATAACATAAAAAGCCAACTAAGACTGGGTGCAGTGGCTCACGCCTGTAACCCCAGCACTTTGGGAGGCCAAGGTGGGTGGATCACAAGGTCAGGAGTTCGAGACCAGCCTGGCCAATATGGTGAAACCCTGTCTCTACTAAAAATACAAAAATTAGCCAGGCGTGGTGGGGGCTGCCTGTAGTCCCAGCTACTTGGGAGACTGAGGCAGGAGAATCGCTTAAACCTGGGAGGCGGAGGTTGCAGTGAGCCGAGATTGCACCACTGTACTCCAGCCTGGTCGACAGAGCAAGACTCTGTCTCAAAAAAGTCAACTAACACATATTTTATATGTTATGTATATTATATACTGTATTCTTACAATAAAGGAAGCTAGAATATGTTATGTGTCTTATATACTGTATTCTTACAATAAAGGAAGCTAGGAAAAATGTTATTAAGAAAATCATAAAGAAAAGTATACTTACTATTCATTAAGTGGATCATCATAAAGATTTTCATCCTTGTTGTCTTCATGTTACTAGAAAGACGAACAGTAGGAAGAAGAGGGGTTGGTTTTGCTGGTCTCAGAGGTGGCAGAGGCAGGAAATCCACATATAAGTGGACTTGCATAATTCAAACCCCTGTTGTTCAAGGGTCAGCTGGATTCCTGTGAAGGTAAATGTGCTTAATTGTGTGCAGAGGTTTGCAAGTCATTGCTTATTTTTGACTGTTGTCTTCAAATGTAGGTCTCTCACAAACCCAAATCACTCACTCATACTCAAGCTGCCTCTTTGCCATATGTGGCTCTCACAGCCTGGTCTGCCATAAACAAAGTTGGTGGCCTGAATGACAAGAATTGCACAGGAAAACGGTAAGTGTATCAGTCAGTGGCAGCATCTAAACTTCTTTTCTTTCCTTCTGTGAGTTCCTTGCAGTAGATTTGTTAGAGCTTTGAAATTTAGTATCATTTACATGAACAGAGCTGTACTAACATTTGAAAACAATTTCCAAAGCACTCTATTTGTGTCAGTTTGCATTTTCTTAGCTTCATTCTGTAGATTTTCAGCCCAATCAGTTGGAAATTTTTTAACTGAGATATGTGGATGGAATGGACTTTAGGTGTCTGAACCTTCTAAAATAATGCAAAATTTTACATGTGATTCTTTAGGAAGAAGATCCATATCTTTTTTTTTTTTTTTTTATCAAATTCCTAAAAAGGTTAAGAATCATCCCATACAGTTTCTAAAGAATGATGTCAAGGTGAAAATGTTTTTTCCCTACCTCTCCCAGGAGTTATTCTCACACTTGCATATTTCTATAAAGAGACTGCAAAACTATTGAATATTCTTAAGTTCTCTCAGTCTCAATGCCTAATATCCATTAGGTGAATTCTGATTTCCCAGTGCCTTGAGCGTGTGCTCATTTGGGTTAGCAGCAACACGGTGACCAGAAATGTCTCAGATGTACTTGAGTTTGTATCTGGATTCTGTTGCTTTCCGGCTGGGTGACCCACTCATTCACTTTTTAATGAGTTTTGTTTTGAAGGTTAAATGAGGTAATGCACATTAAACTGGTGACACAGTTTATGGCACATGGGAGGCACTCAGTAAATGGTGGCTACTATTGTTAGCAAGGAGACTATGGTGTTCTTCGTATTTTAGAAAGTTGCCATCATAGAGAAAAATGATGATTTTGTTTTTTGTTGAGAAAACTACACACTAAGAACCATTTAACAATTGAAGGAAAGAGCTGTAGGTCAAACTATAATAAATAACCTGGTTTTTTTTTTATTACTAAGGATCGTGCTGGTAACATAACTAAAGTCTGTGTGATTCTGTTCTGTTGTTATGAAACATTGCACTTTACATTTAATGTGTTGGGTGATAGAGCATTAAATTTAATGAAAGTTTAATAGCTGTGTTTTTGAAAGCTTATGAAAGCTATTCATCTAATGAGGTGCTGCCCTTTATCTTAGAATTCAAGGTAAATATTTATTCTAAAGGTCAGTGCTGTTTACTTTTTAAGCTATTGTGGCTTATCTTTCTTGAAGTTGCCATTTTGATCAACACTTTGTTTAAATTAAATTAGTTTTGACCACATAGATTTTTCTAATGGTTTCTCTTAGCTAATAACCTTGCGAAAACCTTATTGAAGATTTTTAGACCTGTATTGTAATCGTAGACTCTGCAACAGCATTGTTTTATTGTTTTGTTTTTTCCCTTAAAAACATTAGGTTTTCTATGCCTGCATGACTATATGTGCACTATTGTTAGAGAGCTCTCACTTTTACTGGTTCAGGGCTCTCTGGATCTACTTTTAATATACTGTAAAAAACAATCTAGAAGATAAGAAAAAATTTAAAAATTTAGAGGCAGAGATCTGTCTCTTCTCAGAGACATTGGTGTGAGTTCTCAGTTTATTGCTGGCTTTGTGGCTAATTCTTTGGTATGCTGTTATCTTCTGTTTAAGCAACAATGGCCTGGAACTGGGAAATTGGAGCCCTGGGTCTTATTCTGCCATTAACTAACCAGGTGACCACATGCTATTTATTTATGGCCTCTTTGTGGTTTCCTCTGAGTTTATGAGTATAGGACAGTGTAGGTTTTGAGGAGAGCTTTGAGAAATGGAAAATTTTAGACCTTATTAGATGATGATATGTTATATTGAGTTGGGTCTGTTCATTGATTTAGCCCCGTGTTAACCAATCTAGAATGAAACCCACTGTAAAGAGTCTTAGTAATTCACATCATGAACTTCTGCTGCATTCACATGTTGTGACCTGTAGGACGCATTTGTCCTGAGTGACTCAGTGAGCACAGTGAGACCTTGCTGTCTTAGTCTGTTCAGGCTATGATGACAAAATACCATAAACTGGTGGCTTAGAAACAAGAGAAATTTATTTCTTACAGTTGTGGAGGCTGGGAAGCCTGAGCTCAAGGTGACATCAGATTTTGTGTCTGGTGAGGACCGACTTTCTGTTCTTTAACAGTGCTTTCTCGCTTGTCCTCATATTCTGGAAGGGGTGAGGCTATCCCTGGGGTCTCTCTTTCTTATAAGAGCATGAATCCCATTCTTGAGGGTTCTGCTTGCATGACCTAATCACCCCACCTCCTAATACCATCACCCTGGAAGTTAGGATTTCAACATATGAATTTTGGTGGGACACAAACATTACAAACATTCAGACCATAGCACTTGGTACTTGCTGCTCTCAGAAATTTCGGTTTACTGAAATTACTACACATGGGTTTTAATAATGGGCTACCTCTTTTAACTGTTTATTTGTGAGAATCACATGAGAGATGTGAGCACCTTAAAATACTGTAAAAATACTTTTAATGAAGAAATTCTGTAATGAGATTTTATTGTACCTAAAGTCAGAAGTTCCAGTGTCCAAAGTGGATTTTCCATTTGACTATCCATTGTGATTGATGGAGCATATTTTGGCTTCAATATGCTAAGCAATAACTGTTCCTTTTCTGTTAGCTATTGACATTAAGGCATGCCTTAGTCTGCACAAAGCAGGTCGGTGTTTGTTATCAAAGATGAATCGTCTTTTTTTTCTAATCAGTTAATTAAAGAAAAACCAAAATTAACAATGACAAAAACACCTATCAGCACCTTGGAAGATTTTGTAGGATTTCTTTATAGCAAACAGCTTATTTGAAATTAAGAAAAATCTTTCTAAGGGTTAAATGATGTTTACCTTTTTTCCCCTTTGTTCTGTAGTTTTCTGCAGCATCTGAGTATCAGTAAACCAAGGAGATAGTTGATTCTTGATGTCATGTAATACTGTCATTTTGTCCACACGCTGATATCGTTAGAAAATGTCAAGTGAGGCCAGGCGCAATGGCTCACACCTGTAATCGCAGCACTTTAGGAGGCCAAGGTGGGTGGATCACAAGGTCAGGAGATCGAGACCATCCTGGCCAACATGGTGAAACCCCGTCTCTACTAAAAATACAAAAATTAGCTAGATGTGGTGGCACACACCTGTAGTTCAAGATACTTGGGAGGCTGAGGCAGAATCGTTTGCACCACACAGTTGGAGGTTGTAGTGAGCTGAGACTGTGCCACTATGGTACTCCAGCCTGTTGACAGAGCAAGACTCCATCTCAAAACAAAAAAAAAAAAGAGAAAAAGAAAATATCAAGTCAAAATTATTTCCTTTTTATCAGTCCATCTGTAGTTTCCTCATGATTTGTTCAGTAGGAACACATAGATAACTTAGGGCTCTCAAATAAGTAGAAATTTTTTAAAGAAGTTGTTACAACCAGATATTTTTTGAATATGGTAAGATTTGATGGTTTTATTTATTGGTAGTGTCATGGGTACACTTGAATATTTCATGCTCTGCCTGAAATTCATGTCTTGCCAGGAAACTTGTACTTCACTCTGTTTGACAGAAGTATTGAAAGGTGTTTGGTGTGGTGTTGCACACCTGTAGTCCCAGCTACTCAGGAGGCTGAGGCAGGAAGATCACTTGAACCTGGGAGGTGGAGGTTACAGCGAGCCAAGATCGTGCCACTGCACTTCAGCCTGGGCAACAGAGTTGGGAATTGAACTATTCCTCCTCCACAAAATAAATTTCACTTTTAAATTGTGTATACTTGCAACTCAATGAGGTGAATTTAGGAATACTTTTTTTTTTTTTGGTATTAGGCTTTATGGCAGTAAAATTTTGTCATGTAAGTGTAAATTAGGCGTCTGATTAATTCTGTTATAGAATTATAGAATTAGGCCCAAACTTAAAAACATTGGGTTTACTTCCTACCAATATGCTTATATTAAAACGACAGCCTGGCCGGGCGCGGTGGCTCAAGCCTGTAATCCCAGCACTTTAGGAGGCCGAGATGGGTGGATCACGAGGTCAGGAGGTCGAGACCATCCTGGCTAACACAGTGAAACCCCGTCTCTACTAAAAAATACAAAAAACTAGCCAGGCAAGGTGGCGGGCACCTGTAGTCCCAGCTACTCGGGAGGCTGAGGCAGGAGAATGGCATGAACCCGGGAGGCGGAGCTTGCAGTGAGCTGAGATCCGGCCACTGCATTCCAGCCTGGGCGACAGAGCGAGACTCCGTCTCAGGAAAAAAAAAAAACGACAGCCTTCTTCTTTCAAATGCATTCTAAGGCCTTTTCTTCACCCCACCACCACCTGTTTCTTCCCACTCCCCAAGCCCATTACCCTTTTGGACTTTGAGTTTTCATTTGCACCTGACTGGGTTGTATTGTTAGTGGGATAAGGGGAAGTAGAAAGAAACCCCTGCTGTTTTCTTGCATAAACAAAGTATGGGGTTGAGGAGGCCAGGAGAGTGAGAGTGGAGGCTCTGGCTTGGTCAGTGTGATGGAAATGAATCTTCCTTTGCTTCAGGGTCTATTTTCCAGGGAGTCCTGAGTGGTGGTGGGGGGGGGGGGGGGGGGGCACTTAAAAGAATAGCAGAAACCTCACTCCTGGAAATTTGTGTTTTACACAATAGCTTTCTAAGTGACTGGGTTAACTATCTTGTGAGGTTTAGAAGTCATTTACTCTTCAGTGGACTGTAATCTAGCTTCTAGCCTTGTCTGCCAGTTGCACCTGCCCTCACTGGGGTCGTAGCTAACTTAAGTGACTTAAGTTGCCAAGCCCAAAGACATTTTTCAGTTTTTATTTTAATTTGACTTTTCTGAAGTATCTGGCATTGTTGACCACTTCCTAAATACTTACTTTTTGTATAGTTTCAGGGACATTAAGACTTTTAAGTTTTCTTTTTTTGTTGTTGACCATTTCTTGTCATTTTTAGAACCCCCCACTTCTTCCTCCAGCCCTTTAAATGTGCTGTTTTCCCAGTGTTCCACTCTATTCTTCCTTTTTGTTTCCCAAGGTTATCTCATCTACTCCCAGCTTCTCCTTATAGTTTGGTAACTTGCAGATCTGTATTTCTAACTCTAGCCTCTTACTGAATTCCACTTAGATGTTCTCTTTATATCTCAAACTCAACTTGAGCAAAACAAGACTTACCAACTGCCACCCTAACTCTTCCTCTGTAATCCTAATGTCAGTTAATTGTGGTTTACCCTAAGCCAAAACCTGACATTGTTCATAAACCCTGCTCTCTCACCTTCCACAGCACTACTCATTATCGTTCGTGTCAAGTAAAATGTAAGATTGTTGTCAAATTTGGAACAGTAACTCCCAAGTTCCTTTTATAGATGAGCTATAAGATTTGTGAACCCAAAATATCTGAGACAGGTCTCAGTCAATTTAGAAAGTTTATTTTGCCAAGGTTAAGGACACACCTGTGACACAGCCTCAGGATGGCATGCACCCAAGGTGGTCAGGGTACAGCTAGCTTTTATATATTTTTGGAAAATAGTACATCCATCAATACACATAAGATTTATATTGGTCTGATCTTGAAGGGTGAGACCTCTTGAAGAGGGGTGGGCTTCCAGGTGATAGGTAGATTTTAAAAATTTCTGATTGGCAGTTGGTTGAAAGATTTATTATAAGTAGAATGGAATGTCTGGGTTCAGATAAGGGGTTGTAGAGACCTAGGTTTTGTCATGCAGATGAAGCCTCCAAGTAGCTGGCTTTAGAGAGAATAGACTGTAAATATTTCCTAGCAGATTGAAGGTCTGTGTTGATGTTAATGCTGCAGGGGTATAATGAGGCCTGCAACCTCCTCTCGCATCATGAGCAGAACTAGATTTTCAGGCAATGTCCTTGGCCGAGAAGAAGAGTCCATTCAGATGGCTGGGGCCTTAGAATTTTATTTTTGGTTTACAGATTTCAAGGCATTTCACGTTTTCTTGTGTAGTGAATAAGCCTAAAATACTATTGCATTTTAATGGACAATCATGATTAACTAGTTTGTTGTTAACCTCTTCCATATAGTGTTGTCTTGTAAATTCTTACATTTTTTTAATTGGAAGAATTTTCCACAGACTAGCTTCTGGCTTTGTACATTTCAAACCTTGTTTAACTTTCTCCTTCACTACTCACATGACCCTGTGCTGGGCGCAGTGATACACAGCCTTAAGGAAATGTCATGTTGCTTAGGTGAGTTAGTGAGAGTTTCTTTCTACCTTAGTGAGAGGTAGAAAGAAATTCCTGGAAGGCATTTCTTAAACTAAGACAGCTAGGAATAACTTAACTCTATACAGAAGTGACTACGAACCACATCAGTATTTTCTACTAAACCCCAAACAAGTGTATTTCCAATCAACTTCCCTTTAGCCAGATCTAGTATCACCTGACGAGAAAGCAAGACTAATGAGTAAGAGTGAAAAAAGACCAATCTTAACTGATTGTGGTTAGCATATCTTTTACAAATTTTACAAAAACATATGTCTATGTAAATATATTGCTAGGGCTCCTCTCTGCGCCTTGTGTAAGTGAAGGACTTCAGCTTTGTTGGCTCCATGGGTAAATCCTCCTCTGACCACACTACTTCTCTCTGTCTTACACTCTTATCGTCACCCATCACAAGCATTTCGTTTCTTTTTTTTTTTTTTTTTGTAAGACTGAGTCTTGTTCTGTCGCCCAGGCTGGAGTGCAGTGGTGTGATCTCGGCTGTCTGCAAACTCTGCCTCTTAGGTGCAGATGATTCTCCTGCCTCAGCCTCCTGAGTAGCTGGGATTACAGGTGCCACCACCACGCCTGGCTAATTTTTGTATTTTTAGTAGAGATGGGTTTCACCATGTTGGCCAGGCTGGTCTTGAACACCTGGCCTCAGGTGATCCACCTGCCTTGGCCTCCCAAAGTGCTGGGATTATAGGCGTGAGCCACCGCGCCCAGCCCATCACATGCATTTCTTCCCTCTATCTGCTTCTGCATATGATTGAAGGAACCAGTGATTTGGGATGGTTCCCACTGCATATCCCATTTGGGGGGATACATTCCCAGTACCCCGGTTGAAATTCTGAATACACTTCAGATAACAAAGCCATTGTTATCCTGTGTATAAAGTTCTTCATCAATTATGGGTTAACTAACCTTCATAAATGGCTTACCCTGGCCACCTTACCAAGATATATAAATAGCTTTGTTCCCTTGGGAAAATGTGTTTAACTTTCTAAACATTTAATTCACACACAAACTCTTCTGTAAATTGGGGAATGTCAACATGAATTACAGAGTCTTAGAAGAAGAGGACACATAAATCTAGGCTATCTTGGTCTCCTTTGGTTGATTTGTTTTGTAGCTGTATTTTTCTGTTTATTCAGATGAAGTTTTGTAGCATGTTTCATGTTTTTTTTTTTTTTTTTTTTTTGTAAGGCAGCTAAGGTGTTGGTGCCCTACCTCATAAGATAACAATACTGAAAACTGTGATTGTAGAGGACTTAGGTGCCCAAATGCCAAATAAAAAGTGACTCAGTCACGGGAAAGAAGCCAACGTTGCTTCAGTGCCTTAATGTATGTTTCGGGAGAATTCGGAGATTAGGCAGAAAGGACAGAACAAGTTAGATTTTAGGGTTTAAGAATGCCTAAGTAGTATAATACTTATTCATGTTTTCCCCATATTTAAAAAATATCTGTCACTAGTACAATCCCCTCTGACTTCCAAAGAGGCTCTGTGTGTGTACTTAAGAAGTAATGGAGGCATACAATTAAAAACTTTGGCAATTTTGAGTAACAGTGCTTTTTTCAAGTAGGGTATTTCTGTGCACTTTATATAAACCAACAAATACAGCACACGTTTCTTCACTATCACAAATAGGCTTCTACTTCAATGAGATTCGAATATATAATGTGGCCTTTACAGCAAGCTAGGTAAAAAATATTCCCACTGTGTAGGACTTAAGCTAAGGGCGACTGGGAGGTCAGCAACAGCAGTAGCTTCCCTTTGCATTGAATGTGCTGTGACGAATACAACAAGAATATTTAGTTCAGCCACAAGACTTCAGACCTTAGAAGACCAACCGGCTTATTGTTGGCATGAATATTTATTTTGCCACCAGGTGTGGTGGCTCACGCCTATAATCCTAGCACTTTGGGAGGCTGAGGTGGGCGGATCACCTGAGGTCAGGAGTTTGAGATCAGCCTGGCCAACATGGTGAAACCCCGTCTCTACTAAGTACACACACAAAAAATTAGCTAGGTGTGGTGGTGGGCACCTGTAGTTGCAGCTACCTGGGAGGCTGAGTCAGGAGAATCACTTGAACCTGGGAGGCGGAGGTTGCAGTAAGTCCAGATTGTGCCACTGCACTCCAGCCTGGCTGACAGAACGAGACTCCATCTCAAAAAAAAGGAGAATTTATTTTACCTACTGTCCTTTTGGGGACTTTAATTAAATATATGGTTGAACCTGCACAAAATGCGGAGTCCTCGGGCTTCTTTATAAGCTAACAGCACTTCATTCATTGGGCCTGCTCCTTGCTGCTTTTGGCTTGGGATCGCCATCAGGTGGCAGCACAAGGAACTGAAGCTGCTATTGCAGAACCACTCCTGCTAAGCCCAGCTGTGAAACACAGTTTTGCTTTCTTTTTTTTTTTGAGACGGCGTCTCCCTCTGTCGCCCAGGCTGGAGTGCAGTGGCCAGATCTTGGCTCACTGCAAGCTCCGCCTCCCAGGTTCACGCCATTCTCCTGCCTCAGTCTCCCCAATAGCTGGGACTACAGGCGCCCACCACCTCTCCCGGCTAGTTTTTTTTGTATTTTTTAGGAGAAACGGGGTTTCACCGGGTTAGCCAGGGTGGTCTCGATCTCCTGACCTCGTGATCCGCCCGTCTTGGCCTCCCAAAGTGCTGGGATTACAGGCTTGAGCCACCGCGCCCGGCTCAGTTTTGCTTTCTTATTTGAGGGAATGAAGTGTCTTTGGATCAAGAATTATGGGGAAGAGATGAACTGACAGTAATGAGGTCGGAGATGTATTTGGCAGCTGGATCTTGAAGTAGCCATTATATTTAGTATCCAGCATTCACACAGAGAGAATTAGAAATTATTTTCAAGCTTTTCTTTACTGGAAGAAACTTTAATACAGTCTTTCAAGTAGCCAGGCGATCCCCTCACTTGAGGTAGTAGCAATTGTTGCCTTGATTATAGGACATAATGGTGATTGGATGATTTCTTTTTTTCTTTTTTTAGAGTCGAGGTCTCACTCTAGACCTCACAGGCTAGAGTACAGTGGCACAATCATAGCTCACTGCAGCCTCAAACTCCTGGGCTCAAGCCATCCTTCCACCTCAGCACCACCATACCTAGATAATTTATTTTTTGTAGAGATGTGATCTCATGATGTTGCCCAGGCTGATCTTCAACTCCCGGACTCAAACAGTCCTCCTGCCTCAGCCTCCCAAAGTGCTGGATTACAGGCGTAAGCTACTGCGTCTGGCCATGGATGATTTTGAAAGTCAAGAAACTTTGATCAGGCATCTGCTACATCCAGGGCACTGTGGCCAGTGGAGGGCATAATATGAGGTCTCTGACCTTACGAGCTTGCAGAATAGGTTGGGAAGTAGGATGTGTGGCACAGATAACAGGTTCCAGGCTATTTCAAGGGTATTGTAGAGGAAAACTGGGACTTGGGCCTTCAAGGGAAGGGAGACCTCAGCAAGTAATTATAGCATTCTAGAATCTGGAGGAATGGGCCAGTGTGTGTGCAATGTAGGGGGAAGAATGAGAGAAACAGGGTCTCAGAGGAGGAGAGTTCCATTCAGGAAATAGTGAGAGGAAAAGTTAGAGAGTGCAGGTAATACATTGTGAGGAACTTAAATGAGAATTTGACTAGCGACACTTCTATAAGAATGGACAAAAGTAAGAGGGTGAAATATTTCTGGGGGAATTAATTTTTGGATGTATTTGTGAAGCACTTTTAATACTTTTCTCCCTCATTTAGGAAGTACTAAAGCTATGTTTGAATTATCAGGGCAAAAGGTACTTTTCCTCTGCCCTCTGAAGGTTCTATAACTGAGTCTGCTGAAATAAACTGATAATAGATTAACAGGAGAAAAGTTATACACATTTATTTATTTCCTTTTAATATTAGTTGATATGTAATAATCGTACACATTTGTGGGGTGTAGTGTGATATTTCAGTACATGGATACCATGTGTAATGATCAAATCAGAACAATCAGCATGTCCTTCAAGTCAAACATTGATGATTTCTTTGTGTTGGGAACATTAAAAATCCTCTCTTTGAGTTTTTTGAAAGTATACAATACATTATTATTAATTATATTCACCCTGTAGTGCTGTAGAGTACTAGAACTTATTCTTCCTCTCTAGCTGTAATTTTGTATTTGTTGACAGACCTCACCCTGTTCTTCCCTCCCTGCTACCCTTCTCAGCGACTGATACACCACTGTTCTACTCTGCTTCTGTTACCTCAACCTTGTCTAGTTCCCCCTTAAGTGAAAACGTGGTATTTATCTTCTTGTGCCTGACTTATTTCACTTAACATAATGTCCTCCAGGCTCATCCCTGTTGCCATGAATGACAGAATTTCATTCTTTCTTTTTTATGGCTGAATAGTATTACATTGTGTATATGTACCACATTTTCTTTATCTGTTTATCTGTTAGTGAACATTTAAGTTGATTATATATCTTGGCTATTGCAAACGGTGTTGTATTAAACATGGGAGTGCAGATATTTCTTTGATATTAGTGATTCTCCTTCCTCTGGATAAATACTCAGTGGTAGGATTGCTGGATCTTAGGGTAGTTTTACTTTTAGAGAAAGCTTCACACCGTTTTCCATACTGGCTATACTAATTTACATTCCCACCAAAGATGTATAAGAGTCCCCTTTTCTCTGCATCTTTTCCAATATTTATTTATTTTTTGTCTTTTTTCTATATGGAACACTTCACAAATTTGCATGTCATTCTTGCTCAGGGACCATGCTTATCTTTGTGTCATTCCAATTTTGGTATATGTGCTGCCTAAGCAAGCCCTGCTTTTTGTCTGTTTGGTAATAGCCATTCTAACTAGGGTGAGAGATCTCATTGTGGTTTTAATTTGCATTTTCCTGATTATTAGTGATGTACACCATTTTTTTTCCCTATGTTTGATCATTTTTCTCTTTTTGATAAATGTCTGTTCAGATCCTTTGCACGTTTTTAATTGGATTACTAATTTTTTGTTGTTGTTGAGTTTTTTGAGTTCCTTATATATTCTGGGTAGTAGTCCTTTGTTGGTTGTATAGTTTGAATATACTTTCTCCCATTCTACAGGTTGTCTCTTCATTGGTTGTTTCATTTGCTGTACAGAGCTTTTTAGTTTGATATAGTCCTATTAATGTTTTTGCTGCCTGTGCTTTTGAAGTCTTACCTATATCATTTTTGCCTGTATTCCCATATACTTTCTTCTAATAGTTTTGTTTTAGGTCTTATGTTTAAGTCTTTAATTCATTTTGAGTGGGTTTTTATATATGGTGAGAGATGGGCATCTAGTTTCCATTTTTCTGCATATGGATATCCAGTTTTCCCAGCACCATTTATTGAAGAAATTATCATCTCCCCAACATAAGTTCTTGTTACCTTTGTCGTAAATCAGTTGGCTATAAATAGGTGGATTTATTTCTGGGTTCTTTATTCTGTTCCATTGGTCTATGTGTCTGTTTTTATACCAGTACCATGTTGTTTTGGTTACTGTAGCTTTGTGGTATGGTTTGAAGTCAGGTAGGGTGATGCCTCCTGCTTTTTTATTTCTGCACATATTCTTTTGGTTATTCAGGGTCTTTTGGGGTTCCATGCAAATTTTAGGATTTAAAAAAATTTCTGTGAAGAATGTCATTGATATTTTGATAAGGCTCGAATTAAGTCTGTAGATTGCTTTGGGTGGTTTGGTTATTTTAACAACATTTATTTTTCCAATCTATGAGCATAGGATGTCCATTTTTTGTGTTCACTTCTATTTATTTAATTTATATGTATTTTTTTGAGATAGGCTGGTCTTGAACTCCTGAGCTCAAGCGATCCTCCCCTGCTTGGCCTCCCAAAGTGCTGGGATTAGAGGTGTGAGCCACCATGCCGAGCCCTTTTTGATTTCTTTTATCAGTGTTTCTAGTTTTCATTATATAAATCTTTCACCTCCTTGGTTAAATTTATTCCTAAGTGGTTTTTTAGTAGTTATTGTAAATAAAATTGATTTCTTTTACAGCTAGTTCATTGTTGGTATGTAGAAATGCTACTAATTTTTAAATTTTTATTTATATTTATTTATTTAAAAAATTTCTTTTTGGAGACAGTTTTTGTTCTGTCACCCAGGCTGGAGGGCACTGCGTGGTCTTGGCTCACTGCAACCTCCGCCTTCCTGGGCTCGAGTGATCCTTCCACCTCAGCCTCCCAAATAGCTAGGACTACAGGCATGTGCCACCATGCCCAGCTAATTTTTGTATTTAGTAGAGATGGGTTTTGCTTTGTTGGCCAGGCTGGTCTTGAACTCCTGGACTCAAGCGATCTGCCTACCTCAGCCTCCTGAAGTGTTGGGATTACAGGCATGAGCCACTGCCCCGGGCTGCTACTGATTTTTGTATGTTGATTTTGTATTGTGCTACTTTAATGAATCTGTTTATCAATTCTAAGAGGTTTCTGGTGGAGTCTTTTGTTTTTTTCTATATGTAAGATCATGTCATCTGCAAAGAGGGACAATTTGACATCCTCTTTTCCAATTTGGATGCCTTTTATTTCTTTCTCTTCCCTAATTGCTCTAGCTAGTACTTCCAGTACTTTTTCCTGTAGATGTATCTATTGTGTTGTTTGAGTAGAGTGCTTTGGCTTTGTTCCCTGGTGAGCACAGTAGTGTAGTCTCTGTATGATTTCTTTTCTTTCTTTTTTTTTTTTTTTTTGAGACAGAGTCTCGCTCTGTTGCCCAGGCTGGAGTGCAGTGGCGCAATCTCAGCTCACTGCAACCTCTGCCTCCCAGGTTCACACCATCCTCCTGCCTCAGCCTCCTGAGTAGCTGGGACTACAGGCACCTGCCACCACTCCTGGCTAATTTTTTTTTGTATTTTTTTAGTAGAGACGAGATTTCACCGTGTTAGCCAGGATGGTTAGCCAGGATGGTCTCGATCTCCTGACCTTGTGATCTGCCCGCCTCGGCCTCCCAAAGTGTTGGGATTACAGGCATGAGCCACCACACCCAGCGTCTTTCTATGATTTCTTTGGCTGTGATCACTATCAGTGGTGTCTGTGAATTTCCCAGCGGCTTATGCTGTAGGTTGTGGAGGCTGTTAGGCACTTTTTTTTTTTTTTTTTTTAGATGGGATCTCACTCTGTCACCAGGCTGGAGTGCAATGGTGCTATCTCAGCTCCTGCAACCTCCACCTCCTGGGTTCAAGTGATTCTCCTGCCTCAGCCTCCTGAGACTACAGGTGTGCGCCACCAAGCCCAGCTAATTTTTGCATTTTAGTAGAGACGGATTTTCACCATGTTGGCCAGAATGGTCTCGATTTCTTGACATCATGATCTGCCTGCCTCAGCCTCCCAATGTGCTGGGATTAAGGGCGTGAGCCACCGCGCTTGGCCTATTGGGCCCTTTTATTGGACCTAGGGATGCTGGGCAGTCTGGTCCTCAGGTCACTAGGTGACACATGCAGCTACATAGCATTTCTGCTGCTGGCGTGGATGGCAGGCTTTGGGTGGACTAGTCCTCAGGACTCTGGTCAGTGTGCATGAGGGCCAGCAGTGGTGGTTGTGGGCCCCGGGGGAACTGGTCCTCTCTGCACTGCATGCGTGGCTGTGTGGCAGCTCTACTATTGGAGGGGCGGGGTCACTGTCACTGTTGGTGGCAGCAGACCTGGGCAGGTAATAATGTGCAGGTACATGGAAATTACACAAGGTATGAACCTCAAAGAAGGGCCAAATTGGTGATGCCTAAATACCCTCTTCATAGGGTGGAGGGAAGGGGAGTATGTAGGCAATTTTAGAGGAAGAGTAAATTATTTTGAGAGGAGATGAATGGGCCCAAAGAACAGACAGTAGCCTAGGACAAAATTCATCTGGGCTGTGGGTGTGGCACCTAGTCTTCTTTCATGTGAGTTAATCTTCTGTGTTTGGTGAGATTATAGGGAGGGGGCCCAAGAAAATAGCATTCCTTCTGAGGGAACTTCAGAAAAATCCTCCCTTTGCACTTCAGGAGAGACAAAGGGATGAAAGATCGTGGCCGGGATGGTGAGAGGTCAGAGAGACCTTCGTTCTGAGGTTGCTTCTTTACTTCAAAATACTTAGCATGTCAAAGTGACATACTCTGGGGTATTGCTTTCTGAGCCCCAACAGGATCTTCACAATTTCTTCTAGTCTTTATAATTTTGGAAATGATAAACCCTTCTAGAAGGAACACAATTTCCAAGGAGACTTGTCTTAATTACATTGAATGGTTTTAATTTCAAAGGGAACAACTGGCTCAGAAATTTTAGTAGTAACTTTTAAGCTATAAATAAGGGTGACAAACAGCCTTCTGTGATTTGGGCAAGATAGAAAAAAAAAATGAAATGAAACTAGGGTTAAGGTTATAGATAGAGTGCATGTTCCAAGACTTGGTGTACTTGCTAGAGATAGGTGGCAGAATTCCTGCACTTTCCGGCAGCCAAGGCAGTAGGGACCCACACTAGCAGTTACTCAATTTATGGTGACATTAAATAGGACACATACTACCACCACTTAGTGTTCAGAAAAATGTTTTTTTGTGAGCTGTCATAAAAAGAATTCTCGTGAATTCTGTCAACAATATCCCCTTAGCTAATACAGTATCAGATAACAAACAATCACTTTTTATAATGTTCCTCAACCTTGATCAGTAACATGACACCGAAGTACAGTGCAAACAATTTTCTGGGACTTGAAACCATCCAGTCCAAGTAGGCAGTTCTCTGAAGCTCTACCTTAATTTAAGAATAAAATGTAAGAGCATGGAAGGCAGTTTTTTGACCGGTGATTCTCTTTTGGATTGCACACTTCTTTGGGAAATGGATGATAGGTCTAGATTCCCTTCCTTGTCAATAAGCATATGCATAATCACACAAATTTTACGTGTTATTTTAGGAAATTCACAATTTCAGAGAGTTCATCATCCCTTACCCTACTCCCCACCCCTTCACCCTTGTCCCACTCCATCCCTCCTGCCCTGACTGCTCCAGGCTGAGCACCTTGGTCTTCAAGGCTATCGTGAGTTACCGTGGTAAGGACATGCAGTATGAGGATGGTTGTGCTGGCTGGACACATTCCTCTGCTTTAACAGGAAGCCATATCGAGGATGGGAATTGAATTTCATTTATGAAAGTTGATGAACTTGACCTGTCTGAACAAAAGATGTTTATTTCGCTTTGGTGAGAATGTAGTCAGGAATGTGATTTTTCTTAGAGAACAGCTAAGCATAACAAACTAAAAAGAGCCCCAAATCTCCCTCTCATAGAGGAAGCTCTAATAATTTGAGCCTGGAAAAATTACAAGCAGATGTTACAAAGGACCATCTGAGCTATCTTAAACCAACAAATTATTGGTATTTTCGGTATTTGATATTCTTGGTACAGAGCTCATAGAATGTCTAATTTTAAGCAACTACAGTTTCTTGGTGAACCCAAAATAAAAATCCTTGTGTAGTATATCTTGGGAAGTGGAATAACTTTATTTTCTTTTAGAATTATTTATCATTTTATCATCAACCAGTTATATGTTGAAAACATTTATCCAGTTATATCTGCTTTAGATTCTCATTAACTGTGGTTTCCTTTGCATTGCAGTGTTTTAATCTTAGGTGCTTCAGGCGGAGTTGGTACTTTTGCTATACAGGTAAAACCATTTTTTAATCTTGTGAATAGGAGGATTTTGTTTGCATGAATTTATAAATTATTTCTCCTTAAAAGCTGAGAGAAAGGTAGATCTGGTAAATGCACTGTAATTTCAGCTTGTTCTGTAAGAGGAAAATGTTCTCTTTTTTATTTAAAAAATTATTTTTTAGAGATGGAGACTTGCTGTGTCATCCAGGCTGGAGTGCAGTGGCACAATCATAGCTCACTGTAAGGAAAATATTCTAATGTAGAAGGAAGCATTAAGCTTTCTAGTAGTTTAATATGAGTGGGTGTGTGGATGTCCTTGATAACAGATGTAGGAAAGCTTTTAAGAAGGAAGACCATGGGCAGTGCCATGGGTAGATGGAAGTTAGCAATTTAGTAGGAAACAACCAATGTCAAAAACCAATACTAGTTTCCAATCAAAATTGTTGCCGGCTAAAAAGCCTGCACAATGTAGAAATCAGTAAGCTGATTCTAAAATGTATATAGAAATACAGTAGCCAAAATACCGTTAAGATGGCAATACTCCCCCAAAGTGATTTATAGATTCAGTGCAATCCCTATCAAAATGCCAAGTGCTTTCTTTTGCTTTTCATAAATGGACAAGTGGATCCTAAAAGGCATATGGAATCATAGGGGACCCCAAACAGCCGAACAATCTTGAAAAAGAATAAAGTTGGAGGACTCACACTTGCTGATTTCAAACTTACTACAGAGCTACAGTAATCAAAACATAAGGGTGGACTTATAGATCAATGGAATAGAATTGAGCATCCAGAAATAAACCCATACCTTTGTGGTCAATTGATTCTGACAAGAATGACAAGACCATTAAATGGGGAAAAGAATAGTTCTTTCAGCAAATACTGCTGGAACAACTAGATATCCACATGTAAAAGAATGAAGTTGAGCCCCTACCTCACATCGTATTAAAAAAAAACCAAAAAACCCTCAAGATCAGGCATGGTGGTTCACACCTGTTATCCCTATGCTTTGGGAGGCCAAGGTGGGTAGATCACTTGAGGTCAGGAATTCAAGAACAGCCTGGCCAACATGGTGAAACCCTGTCTCGACTAAAAATACAAAAATTAGTTGGACATGGTGGTGTGTGCCTGTAATTCCAGTTAGGAGGCTGAGGCAGGAGAATTGCTTGAACCCAGGAGGCAGAGGTTTCAGTGAGCCTAGATCATGCACTCCAGCCTGGGTGATGAGTGAAACTCTGTCTCAAAAAACAAAAACAAACAAAAAACCTCAAAATAGATCAAAGATCTAAACATAAGAACTAAAACCATAAAACTCTTAGAAGAGTAAGCAGGGAAAGGGAAAAAAAAAAGTCTTAGAAGGAAACATAAGAGAAAATCTTCATGATTGTAGATTTGGCAACAGATTTTTAGATAGGACACCCAAAGCACAAGCAACCAAAGAAAAAAGTAAATTGTACTTCATCAAAATTAAAAAACTTTTGTACGCTGAAGGGCACTATCAAGAAAGTGAAAAGACAACCCACAGAATGGAAGAAAATATTTGCATATCATTTATCTGGTAAAAATCTAGTATCCAGAATATATAAAGAACTCTTATAACTCAACAAGAAAAAGACAGCACAATTTTTAATTAGCGAAGAACTTGAATTGACATTTCTCCAAAGAATATATACAAGTGGCTAGTAGTCCATGTAAAGATGGTCAATATATTTATTCATTAGGGAAATGCAAATCCAAACCACAATGAGATACGGTGTCTTATAATAAAAAGCAAACACAGAAAATAAAAAATGTTAGCAAAGATATAAATAAATTAGAACACTCATTCATTGCTGGTGGGAAGTTAAAATGGTGCAGACATTGTGGGAGAGTTTGTTGGGTCCTCAAAATGTTAAACGTAGAATTACCATGTGACCCAGCAATTCCATCCTTAGGTATATACCCAAGAGAAATGGAAACATACATTTAAGCCTAATCTTATTTATGAATATTCATAGCAGTATTATTCATAATAGTGAAAAAAAAGTGGAAATAACTCTAATGTCTATCAATTGATGAATGGATAAACAAAATGTAGTATAGACATACAATGGAATATTATTCAGCCATAAAAAAGAATAAAATATTGATGCATGATACAACATGGATGAATCTTCCAAACATGGTTAAGTGAGAAAAATCCAGAAACAAAAGGTCCTACATATTGTATGATTCCATTTATATCATATGTCTAGAATAGGCAAATCCACAGAGACAGAAAGCAGATTAGTGGTTGTCAGAGGCTGGGGGTGGATGGAGAAGGAAGTGGGGAACGACTACTTAATAAGCATGAGGCTTATTCTTGGGGCGATTAAAATATTCTGGAATTAGTGGTGATGGTTGCACAACATTGTGAGTGTACTAGAGACTACTGTATACTTTAAATACTTTAAAATTATGAAAATGGTGATGTATATGAATTTTACCTCAAGTAAAACAAACCAAAAGTTCCCCAAGCCTCCAGGAACATGATGGGGCCCAGTGGCTGCTCCTATTGTGGTCAGATGTGTAACTGACTGGCTCCTAGAAGAGGGAGCTGGATTAAGCCTTTCTCAGGATGAGGGGAGAGAGCCTTTTCCCCAATAGGGGGCAGCGGGTAGCCTCAGAGGCTCTGCCACATTACTTTCCAGGAGAGAGGTTTGGGTGTTATAGACCACCCCAGACCCAGCTTAGACTTTTTGAGAACCCAGATGGTGCTGGGGGCTTCCTGTCTGTTTGTTGACTGAACTGGGTGAAGGAGACGAGGATTCCTGGGATGCACACTTTTAACTTCTTTTAATTCATCATTTGATAACCAGGATCCAATCCAGAGGCTCAGTAAATATGAGTTGAATGCATAAGTAAATAGAAGAAAGGAAAAAGAGGGAGAGAGACAAAAAGCAAAGAGAAATATCATACACGGTTAGAGTATAAATTGATACAGCCACTTAACCATTTGGCATCTATTAAATGTGAATATAAATTGTAAAATTTCTTAAAAACAAAAAAAAGGACCACACAAGATTTCCTATTTTAGGATTATAACCTATAGATAGATATATAAGCATGTTTACCAAAAGATATGTACCAGAATTTCAGAGTAGGGCTATTCCTATTAAAATTCCCCAACTAGAAAAACCCAAATGTCCATCAACAGTAAAATGAGTAAGTAAATTGTGGTATATTCTTACACTGGAATATTATACAGTCATGAAAAAACTATAATCACACACAGTAAAGTGGATGAATATCACAACCGAATGTTGAGTAAAAGAAACCAGATGCAAGAGTACATCCTATATGGTTCCATTTAATGACATTCAAGAACAGGTGAAACTAAGCAATAGTGTTTAAGGGGGGTGTCTACTTAGTAAAACTTCTAAAAAAAAAAAAAGGCAAAAAGAGTTATTGTAGTTAGTAGTTACTTTTTTAAGGGAGTTGAGGAAGTTTTAATTGGGAGGCTTAGGGGCACAGGTGGTATTCTAGTTCTTAATTTTGAATAATGGTTATAATAATATTTGCTTTGTAATAATGTGTTAAGCTGTATATGTATAGTCTGTATACTTTTATGTGTATTATATTTCACAACAAAAAATTTTAATAAAATTAAAAAGTAATAGAAAAGCATCAAGGTTAAATCCCATACAAAGCTATTATAAGGAAAGGGAAAATAAGGTACAGAATAACATACCCTATAATGAAAGCACATCAGAATACATGCCTACAAAACAACCTGAAATGTCACCTACTATTTCAAAGCAAGTTAAAAGATATTAAAAATATAATATAAAATGTGAAAAAACAAAATAAATCAGAATTGGAAAAACTCAGGAAAAAAGTAAAACTGAATGAAGAAATCATTTAGTAATAGAAGACTAAACTAAGAGGAACTCAATAGCAAGTAAACACAACACATAATGCTTCCTTAATAGAAACAAAATGCAGAAAAAAATTTAAATTACAAAAGAAACAAAAAGATAGGCTGAGCACAGTGGCTCACCCTGTAATCTCAGCACTTTGGGAGGCCGAGGAGGGCAGATTGCTTGAGCTCAGCGATTCAGGACCAGCCTGGGCAACATGGCAAAACCTCGTCTCTAATAAAAATACAAAAATTAGCTGGGCATAGTGGCTCATACCTGTAATCCCAGCTATGGAGAGGCCGAGGTGTGAGGATCACTTGAGCCCAGGAGGTCGAGGCTGCAGTGAGCTGTGATCATGCCACTGCACTTCAGCCTGGACAGAGTGAGACCTATCTCAAAAAAAAGATAAAAACAGATTCAAGAGAAAGTACCAAATATTGATGACAGGCAAAGAAAATTGATACATGGATACTAGGAGTCCTCGCAGGGGAAAACCAAAGCAAGGAAATTGAGCCCATACTAAAATAATGATTAAAGAAACAAACTTTCCTAGCATCGTGAAATTAAATGATTTGAAATTACATATTGAATAGCCACATCACTTTTCTAAGGACATGGACCCAGATTGAGCAACACTAAGAAAAATTACTAATAAAAATATGAAGAAAAATTATAGTGAAATTACTGGCCTTTAAAGAAAAAAGAAATAAGATCCTTTGGAAATCTAGACAAAATAGCACGTGTGCTACTTATGTGTCCATATAAGAAAAAAAGATGACATGACTTATAAGAGAAATAAAATTAGACTATCATGAGACTTTTTGTCAGTAACACTTTTGGCAGGAAAAAATGGAGTAACATATTTAAGATACTCAAGGACGAGTGTGCCAAGAATCTTTTATACAACAAAACAGGCCTTCAGGTATCATGGACACATACAGACTGTTATCAACATCAAGAACTTGGGGAATATTGTTCTTCTGATCCTTTTCTGAGCAATCTACTAGCTAATGAGCTTCTGACTAGGAATGACTATGAAGACATTTTAAGGACTAGTGGTAAATGTTCAATGCAGTTACCTGTAGAACAAAACTAAATGAGGGCTTAGAAGGAGAGAGTATAGGAACAGCCATATGCTCTGACAAGGTAAATATAGTGCAATAGTTGTTATTGTTTTTAAGGCAGTGTCTTGCTCTGTCATCCAGGCTGAGATGCAGTGACATGATCACAGCTTACCGCAACCTCAACCTCCTGGTCTCAGTGATCCTCACCTCAGACTCCTGAGTAGGTGGAACTACAGGCACATGCCACCATGTCCAGCTAATTTTTTCATGTTTTTGTAACAATGGGGTCTTGCTGTGTTGCCTGGGCTGGTCTCGAATTCCTGGCCTCGAGCAACCTTCCTGCCTCAGCTTCCCAAAGTGCTAGGATTTATTAGTCTCAAATTAGAATTGGAAGTATCAATATGAACTCAAGAGATATTTTGTGTAGGTGTGTGTGTAAAGCCATCACTTGAAATATCATTTCTCACTAAAACAAGGCAGGGCTTCTTAGAGAAGTAGCTTATTTCAGATCTAGGGCACAAATGTATAAGAATTAACCTGGAATACATTAAATAGCAAGGAAGCTATCAAAGATTAGTCAGGTCATGTCAAAAGACTCAGAGCTAACTTGAAGAAATGTCCAAAGATGTAACAATTTGACCATCAGTAATAATAATGACCATTACAATGAGTTGAAACCTTTTAAATATATTTAAATCCATGAGTTCAGATACTTTTTTCAAAAGAGTTCACTTGGAATTTGATAGGGAACCAATTTGTTATCTTATAAACTGATAAAAACAGTTAAGCATTTGTCTTGTCTTTCCTACATGAACTCTATAATTGAGCAGGCCAAATAATATGTGAGGGGCAGTGATATGAGGGGCAGTGTTATTTTGTGAAAGTATTCAGGCTGGATGCAGTGGCTCATGCCTGTAATCTCAGCACTTTGGGATGCCGAGGCGGGCAGATCACCTGAGGTCAAGAGTTCGAGACCAGCCTGGCCCACATGGCGAAACCCTGTCTCTACACAAAAATTAGCCGGGCGTGGTGGTGGGCACCTGTAATCCCAGCTACTTGGGAGGCTGAGGCAGGATAATTGCTTGAACCTGGGAGGCAGAGATTGCAGTGAGCAGAGATCACACCACTGCACTCTAGCCTGGGACAGAGCGAGACTCCATCCCCCCCGCCAAAAAAAAAAAAAAAAGAATGAAAATATTCCAACTACTTAAATAAAAAGAATTAGAATTAGAAGATTACTATTTCGCAACCACCAATAAGCAGATTTAGGTATTAAGCATTGATAGTTGCTAAGATAATAAAGAGAGCCTCAAGCAGACTTGATGTGCCGCCTCTAGTTTTGCCAGACACTGTCCATAGTTTTGCTGAAGGGATTGAAATGGAATCAGATCTAGTCTCCAGATCCATCTGCCAAGTTGCAGAAAATACAGAGGACAAAGCAACGTGTGGAACTGTCCCGTGGGTGTGCAGTCAGAAATTCCAGACTGTGGGAAACTCTACAGCTCAAATGGCCTAGATTCTTCCACAGATAAATTATAAGAAAGCAAAGGGATAGAACAGGAGCTTATGATTTAAAAGAGACTTAAGGCTGGGCACAGTAGCTTACACCTGTAATCCCAGCACTTTGGGAGGCCAAGGCAGGTGGATCACGTGAGGTCAGGAGTTCAAGACCAGCCTGACCAACCTGGTGAAATCCCATCTCTACTAAAAATACAAAAATTAGCCAGGTGTGGTGTGACATGCCTGTAGTGCCAGCTACTCGGGAGGCTGAGGGCAGGAGAATCGCCTGAACTTGGGAGATGGAGGTTGCAGTGAGCTGAGATCATGCCACTGCACTCCAGCCTGGGCAACAGAATGAGACTATGTCTCAAATAAAAAACCACAAAAACCCAAAAATAAATAATAAAAAAAGAGATTTAAAAGATACTACATTTTAAGAATGCACAAGACTATAGTGTCTAGAGAATGCATTGTTGGGTGATAAAACTTTTTGAAATACAAGGAGGTGATTACTATAAAAATCAAGATAATGATTTTGGGAAAGGGTAGGAGGGGCTTCTGTGGTTTGGGGCACATAGGAGAATTTTTGGAATGGCTTCCAGTGTGCTGCTGCTTTATCTGGGTGGTGTTCACCCTATAGCTGTTTCCTTCCTCCCTCCCTCCTTCCTTCCTTCCCAGAATCTCACTGTGTCACCTAGGCTGGAGTACAGTGGTGTGACCTTGGCTTACTGCAACCTCCTCCCCTGCCAGCTCAAGTGATCCTCCCACTTCAGCCTCCTGAGTAGCTGGGACCACAGGCATGTGCCACCAGGCCCAGCTAATTTTTTGTATTTTTAGCAGAGACGGGGTCTCACTATGTTGCCTAAGCAGGTCTCAGACTCCTGAGCTCAAGTGATCCACCCACCTCAGCCTCCCAAAGTGCTGCGATTACAGGCATGAGCCACCACACCTGGCCACACCTGGTGTTTTCTATAGTTGTGTTTTATATTACATGAAAAATTTTTATTAAGTAAAACTGTTTTTAAAACATTTTCATAATGTTCCAAGATAATAAATGGCTCTAAACGGGAAAGGAAAAACTAAAAATTTGAGGGGAAAAACTAGAAATTTGAGGTAAAAAACCTGTTTCAACATGTGACAAATTCTTCCTGAGGATTTAATACTGTTTAAAGAAAAACCTATATTAAATGTAGGTGCTTAGAACATACTTTTCTTTTTCCTCAATAGTTTCTTTTTTAATATAGGTATTAGAGAAAGGATGGTTGCAATGAATGAGCTATTCATCTTGGGTTATATTCTTCACATCTTTGAATTTGATTTGGGACTTGCTGTGAAAAGCAACGTATCATTACACTCAAGTGTCTCTGTTTGCAGCCTATGAACAATAAATTGTGTATCATATGACTCCTAAATATTTCAATTCCCCACAGTTTTTCAGGATATATAAGTCTTTGGTCAATGTTGCTTTTTAAAAGTGAGAAATTGGGTAAGATTATGAATAAGTTAAAAACTATTTATATTTTGTATTTAACAGAAATTTACTGAGCACCTTTGTGTGCCATGAAGTGAGGATTCAATAGTGAATGAGACAAACACAGATCCCTTGTATTCTAGTGAGGCTTTGCGTCTTATATTAAGGAAGCTCAGGAAATTGATACTTAGGACAGGATTGAGAAAACAAGTGATCTCTTATGATCTATAATTATCTGCACAAATGTTTCTTCGTAAACTTCAAGTGGCTATTCTCAAATTAGCTGAAAATAGCCCCCTTTTAAGTCTATGAAATTAACATTATAGAAAAGAATTTTAGCAATTTTGGAGCAGGATGCTTTCTGGATACTTAATTCTGAACAATATTAGAATTTAGCTCTCCTTTTAATTTAAATCTAGTTATTCTTTATTATTTTAAAATATAAGGCATCTGCATTTTAAAACCTGGGTAAAGTTTATTTAGGTTTTCTTACTCCAAGGGAGAGGACCTGATCCAAGTTTTTAAGAAAAAATGATTATAGTTTCTTCCCCTTCTTTTTAAGAGAAGCTTTTCATATATTACCTATTACTTAATAGCTCGTTACTTTGACACGCTTTCTGATTCAATATTGTGTTAACACTTATTAGAGATGCAAATGAAGATATGTGGCATTTTAATGTTCTGGATACATTTTTTTTTTTTTTTTTTGACACGGAGTCTGGCTCTGTCGCCCGGGCTGGAGTGCAGTGGCCGGATCTCAGCTCACTGCAAGCTCCGCCTCCCGGGTTTACGACATTCTCCTGCCTCAACCTCCAGAGTAGCTGGGACTACAGGCGCCGCCACCTCCCCCGGCTAGTTTTTTGTATTTTTAGTAGAGATGGGGTTTCACCGTGTTAGCCAGGATGGTCTGGATCTCCTGACCTCGTGATCCGCCCGTCTCGGCCTCCCAAAGTGCTGGGATTACAGGCTTGAGCCACCGCGCCCGGCCTGTTCTGGATACATTTTAAACAGTCATTTTTCACTGAGACGAAGTCTTACTCTTGTCCCCCAGGCTGGAGTGCGATAGCGCTATCTCAGCTCACTGCAACCTCCGCTTCTGGGGTTCAAGCGATTTTCCTGCCTTGGCCTCCTAAGCAGCTGGGATTACAGGTGCCCGCCCGCTACCATATCCAGCTAGTTTTTTGTATTTTTTAGTAGAGACGTAGTTTCACCATGTTGGCCAGGCTAGTCTCAAACTCCTGACCTCAGGTGATCCACCTGCCTCGGCCTTCCAAAGTGCTGGGATTACAGGCATGAGCCACCATGCCTGGCAAATTTGAGGCTTTCAACTCCTGTCTTTTCTGTTACTGGTGAGGCACTGAGTCCCTCTCTAAGTGGATTAGTTGTAACTTCATGACAATAAGGTGGCTGGCTGTCTCATGTAGGGAAAATGAGATCTCTTTCTTGGGATTTTTTTTTACTGAACAAAAGTTTAATCATTTTTACTAGTCTCTGACAGATGGCTTCCTATAGTTCTGGTTAAGATGACGTACTTAAAGTTCTCTAGAGATTAGTCCGATACATGTATACATGGTGCCAGTGATTTGTTTTTTTTCAATGCAGTCGGTTTTTCTAATCTCTCGCTTTTTTATTCTGTTCTTTTTTGTGGGGGGCAGGTAATGAAAGCATGGGATGCTCATGTGACAGCAGTTTGCTCTCAAGATGCCAGTGGACTTGTAAGGAAGCTTGGGGCAGATGATGTAATTGATTACAAATCTGGAAGTGTGGAAGAGCAGTTGAAATCCTTAAAACCGTATGTATTAGAACAATGTTCACACTGGGAATGGGAACAAGGACAGTTGATTATGCAGGTCTGAGATGGTTTGGTGGCTTTATAATCACGTTGGAATCTTAGAGAAGGATCTATGAAAACATTCCATGTCATTAGAAGTGACTTAGGTTGGCTTCTGTTTTAATTCCAGATGTTAATACAACACGGTAACAGCATATGGATAGGTACTGAGGAAGTTATTTTGCTTACATAGTCTTAGCTAATTTTGAAGTTAACATGCTGGTTTGTAAGAGGCCTGAAGACAAAAATTGGAAATGTGTTCCTTTTGTGGCATCTGTCACCACAGGAAGAATATAGAGTAGTTCATGAAGTACATGATTAGCCCTAAACATACCTTCCGTGTTTTGGCTTAACAAAGGCTTAAGAGAAACAGTGTAAGCCTAAATTTTGGTAATGGGAGCACTGTGGATGTTCCCAGTGTGTCTGAATGCCAGGCTGTGGTTTGGCCTGAGGCACCAAACCGGAATGCATTCAGGAATTCTCTTGGGTTGTGTTGATTCTGACTGTGACTCCAGCTTATTCATCTGACCTTCATCCAGCCAAGACCAAGCTGAAGCTGACAGCACAAATGAGGAGTGTTTGGAAAGCTATTTTACTGCTTCTGTTTAAAAGGTTTTCCCTTTTTTGATTAATTTTCAGAAGTCAACTACTCTTGCCCACATTGAGTAGAAGGATATTTTTAAATAGAAAGAAAAAAGAAAAAAAGGGAGTCCTCATCTGACGCCGCCCAGCCTTTCTCAGCCAGTGCACCAACTTCCAACAGTAGTTTGGCGGCGCACCCGGCAGCAGCCAGCCAACTCATCATTCCTTCTACTGTTAAGGGAGCTTCTACTGTTGCCAGACAGGGTTCCAAACACCAGCTACAGTGGTGAACCAGAAAAATGCCCACTTTCATGGAGCTTACATTCTTGTTTGGGCGGTTTTAGTGCTAGGTGCTCTGAAAAAAAAAATGAAAGGGAATAGACTAGGGAGGAGGCTGTTATAGGTAGGGAGGTTAAAGAATGCCTCATTGAAGAAGCAACATTTGAGTGGAGGCTTTAGTGAGCAAGCCAAATGAATGGGATTTGTGTGTGTTTGATGTTGCTCCCTGCTGTATCCCTCCATCTGGAAGAGTGTAGTAGCATGTAGTGGGTGCTCAATAATATTTAATTATCGAGGGAATC
Organism: Piliocolobus tephrosceles; assembly: GCF_002776525.5. Lineage (NCBI taxonomy): Eukaryota > Metazoa > Chordata > Mammalia > Primates > Cercopithecidae > Piliocolobus > Piliocolobus tephrosceles. The sequence goes on from NC_045438.1 coordinate 65,583,259, forward strand.
TAGGAGAACAATTGTTCCAGCTGGAAAGAACAGCAAACATAAAGCTCCCATATCAGGAACATGCCTGGCATGTTTAAGGACTAACATTGTCCCTTTCAGAGATTTTGTCAGCTACCCTCTCATCTGTGTGTTAGGGCCTGAGCCTCTTTGGGCACGGAAACCTCTGCCTTCCGGTTTTAAGCAATTCTCCTGCTTCAGCCTCCTGAGTAGCTGGGATTACAGGCGCGCACCACCATGCCTGGCTAATTTTAGTAGAGACAGGGTTTCACCATGTTGGCCAGGCTGGTCTCAAACTCCTGACCCCGTGATCCACCTGTCTTGGCCTCCCAAAGTGCTAGGATTACAAGCGTGAGCCACCGCACTCGGCCCAATCTTGTATCTTCTGATGCTTCTAGGAGTAGCAACATGATACTGGGGCCAAGTCCTACCCATTCCCCTCTGTCTACCTTAAGGGGTTTTGTTTTGTTTGTTTTTTCATTTTTGTTTTTGTTTTTGTTTTTGAGATGAAGTCTCACTCCATTGCCCAGGCTGGAGTGCAATGGCGCTATCTTGGTTCACTGCAACCTCCGCCTCCTGGGTTCCAGTGATTGTTGTGCCTCAGCCTCCTGAGTAGCTGGGATTACAGGCACTCACCACCACACCTGCCTAATTTTTCTATTTTGTGTGTGTGTGTGTGTGTGGAGATGGAGTTTCACCATGTTGGCCAGGCTGGTCTTGTACTCCTGGCCTCAAGTGATCTGCCTGCCTTGGTCTCCCAAAGTGCTGGGATTACAGGCATGAGCCACCGCACCTGGCCTACCTGAAGTTTTATACATGTCCGGAATTTGTCACCAGAGAATAGGAGAACTTGAGAGACGGAAGGCTAGAGGACATTCAGTCTAGGCTCCCAAACTGGTGCTACGCTTCCCTCCTTGACATGTCTTCCTGGCAAGTGGTCTTGCTCCTTTCGCTTGTACTTTTCTAGTAGGGGGACCTTCCTGGCTTATAAATGCAAGCCATTACTACTTCTTTTCTTTGATAGCTTTAGTTAAAATTGATCTTTGTAATTTCTGCCTGGAGTTTGACCTCTCAGTCTACCTAGGATAAATATGTTCCTCCTTCCAAATAGCAGCTTTTTAGGTATTTGAATCTTAGAGTTTTATAGCAAGAAGGGGCTTTGAAATCCTTCAGTCCAACCCTATGATGCTGTAGTTGAGAAAATGAAGGGCAGAGGAGTTACGAGTTTTTGCATACTCGAGGTCATGCCACCAATGATTTGTTGGGAGAGCTGGATTCACAACCTGGTCTCCAGATTTCTTTCTCAGACAATTCCTGTTCTATAATACCAGGCTGCCCTTAAGTTTTCTTTAAGTATCCTCAGATTTGTTCATTCAAAACTTGGAAATGAAGTAGACACTTTTTTAGTGAAAAGAATGGTCATCTATTAAGGTCATCATGCTCCTGCATTTCACATTTCATATCCTTAGATTATATTTGCCATTTTTTTTTTTCCTTCTTCTTCTTTTGAGACAGAGTTTCACTCTTGTTGCCCAGGCTGGAGTGCAATGGCATGACCTCGGCTCACCACAACCTCTGCCTCCCGGGTTCAAGCGATTCTCCTGCCTCGGCCTCCTGAGTAGTTAGGATTACAGGCATGTAAACCTACGCCTGGCTAATTTTGTAGTTTTAGTAGAGACGGGTTTTTCCATGTTGGTCAGGCTGGTCTCAAACTCCCGACCTCAGGTGATCCACCCGCCTCGGCCTCCCAAAGTCCTGAGATTACAGGCCTGAGCCACTGCGCCCGGCCTTGCCCTTCTTTAGTTTGGTTCTATAAAATATTCAAGATCCACAAAGTTGGCCAAAGCTGGTTTCAGGAACTTTAATGTTTGACATCATCCAGATGAATTTGGAAGGGAGAAAAGATTTACCAAAGAGGAATTCATCAACTGATGTGCTTAATTTATATGCATGTATTCTCTATATAGATCTTTGTTTTCAAAAGTATTTAAAAGCTTATTAAGTTTTTACCCCCTTTCAGTAGAATATAGTGATTACAGAAGTTTTAGGTTAGATGTAAGAAGTTGAATATATCTGTTAGTTCCTGTGGATTCCATTATCACTGAATTTTTTTGGCATGTTAGAACAGGCTGTTCATTTCTCCTTTTGCATTGTCCTGATGCTGTACCTGAAGCCAAATGATAGAAAATTCCAGAAGGTGAAGAGGATGCTTCCATGAGCATTTCTGACTGTAAAGAGAATAAAAACAAATCATTGTTGTAGGTGAAAATCTCATACTTTACTTTCAAGTATCCATGTGCACTAAAGAACATAGCGAATGGAAAACTTGGCAGTTTTTTACAAAGCTTAATTAAGTCAGACTTTCTCAACCTTGGCAACCTTAGTTTCTCAAGTATTGACATTTTGGGCTGGAAAATTTTTTAGCTGTGAGGGGCTATTCTGTGCATTGTAGTGAACCAGAATCACTCTCTGTTCAGAACTACTTGCTGAAGCCATTCTAAAGTACTAGAAAGTGAAATGATTTTATGACAAAAATTAGTCACATTCAACTTACCTTGCAGAAAAGTCATAGATCCAGCGAGTGGGTATGTCCTTCCGTCTCCATCAAAGCAGCCACCCCTCTGCAGGATGGCGAGAGGTGCAGCACAGTGCAAGATTCGCCACTGAAATAAACCCAAGCCAACTGGTGCTGGAAGGGAAGGAGGCTCAGAGTCCAGTGTAAAGCCTGACAACAATGTTTTGATTTGGTTCCTCCTCTCCAGGTTTGATTTTATCCTTGATAATGTTGGCGGATCCACTGAAACATGGGCTCCAGATTTTCTCAAGCAATGGTCAGGAGCCACCTATGTGACTTTGGTGACTCCTTTCCTCCTGAACATGGACCGACTGGGCATAGCAGATGGCATGTTGCAGTCAGGATTCACTGTAGGTTCGAAGGCATTAAAGGTAGGAAGAAGGGTCTTGGTTGGTGACTGCAAGCAGCCTCCTGCTGCTAGAAATTGGTTTGCCACCTAGCCAGTTTCTCTTCTCTTGGAGGCCGCATAGCACAGTGGCTGCAAGCATGGACTCTGGAGTCACACTGACTGGCTTCAAAATCTGACCTCTACTTAGTAGCTGTGTAACCCTGTGCAAGTTACTGAAGGTCTCTAAGCCCCAGTGTCTTCCCCTGTAAAATGAGGCTGATAATAGATCTACCTTACCGCATGGTTGTAAGGATCAAATGAAGTAGTCCATATGGAGACATGGCCCTTATTAAATGTTAGCCTTTATTATTACTTATTGCCTCTCTTGATTACATCTGATGTACTGTCTGTGCTTCCTTCTTGTCTCTGCCTGATGACCCTCTCTCTGTTTCATGTCTTAACACTTACAGTCTCTTGTATATAAAGATGAAAACTTAACAGTTGCTGTTTTCATTGTATTGGGATAGACCAGTGATTCCCAGACTGGGGCTTTCAGACATTTAGAAGTCTATGAGTAAAAGAAGTTGTACTTTTACCTCAGTAAGCCTCCACTCTTGCCTTTGCTGGGATTGTATCAACTTGTTCTAACACTGCATATTCCGTGTAAATTTGAAACTCCAGCTATTATTGACATGATGGGAGTTTCTGGGACTTGGTTAGTCAGCCTGACTCTGAAACAGGGCCACTTTTACCAGGGCTGTATGAAGCTCAAAACTGAATACATCTCACCCAAATTGCACACTTCGGTGAGTGGTGGGCATTGGAGACTAGGGCAGATGAGCCTCAGTTACAAGACTAATGGAGCTTGAGCATCTGCTCTCCACTTTACCTCATAGCCTGTTGTCATCACAATGGGGACAGAGGCTTTTATAATTTCATGAGATAAACTGGTGGTAATTATAGATCATTGGTTTAAAATATGAATTGATGTTAAAAGGGAATATATGATAGCAAAAATAAAGACAGTCTGGGCACGGTGGCTTTTATGCCTGCAATCCCATCATTTTGGGAGGTGGAGATGGGAGGATTGCTTAAGCCTGAGGAGTTTGAAACCAGCCTGGGCAACATAGTGAGAGTTTATCTCTACAAAACAATAAGAAAATTAGCCAGGTCTGTTGGTGCATACCTGTAGACCAGCTGCTCAGGAGGCTGCTCAGGAGGCTGAGGCCAGAGGATGGTTTGAGTCTGGGAGACAGAGGGTGTGAGCCGTGATCGTGTCATTGTACTCCAGCCTGGGCAACAGAGGAAAACCTTGTCTCAAAAAAAAAAAAAAAAAAAAAGATTCTATTTTTTTAAATTAGACAAAATACTTGAGACTCTGTAACAAGGCAGTAGAAAGTTCCTTGGTGGTAAAAAGGCAGTGAATAGCTGTGTCAGTCTGACCAACGCTGACTCATGTTTGTGAGATGACTGGCTTGATAATTATCTTTAGCATTTTATTTATTCCAGATATTAATTTGGGACCTTTTATGGGGATGAAACTTAGGACTTTGGTCTCTTGAATTCTGTGTACTAACTAAATACTTAGAGGTCGTAACAAAGAGCTATGATGGAGGAGACCACGACTCAATTCTTATGAAATATAATTGGTAATAGAAATGAACAAACCAGGCCCTGCACTGTGGTGTCCTTTATTTTCACTTGATTCAGACAGTAGCCCGAAACAGTGTCCACAGGGTACTTTGTGGTAGAGAAAGGGCTCTTAGCTGTCCTTTCTCTCCTCTTTCTCTTTCACAAAACCCAGATTTTCCAGTGCTTTAAAATGTAAGTTTAAGTTTTCTGTAAGATTTCAGTTTGTACTCCAGTGAGACCTCTTACAAGTTAACCTTCAGAGTTGTCCTCGGAGAGTAAAACAGGCATAGCTATCTTCATTCTCTTTTCCTCCTACTTGAAAGATGATAGTGGTAATCTCATGTGAAAACCTTTTAAGTAGTTTTCAATGTCTTTCTGATTGTGCACACAGTTAAAGCCTCATTGTCATGCTTCTGACTCTCCTGCCTGCTTTGATTTACTTTCTCTCCTGTAGTGGCCTGGGTGGGCGGCGGGGGGAACACAGACCTCTTGTAGTAGAATATAAAAATTCTGCTGTTACAGACCAAAAGTTTCACTTTACAGAGCCACATGTTGTGAAGAGTTACAGAGGTGGCAGTTGTGACTATTTTTGTGCCTTCCTTAATACCCTAAACAATTACCAGAATGTTTTAATTGTAGTCTGTGAAGCCAGACCTTAGGGAAAAGTATTTGAACAGATCTTCTGTGATTGTCATTAACTGGATCCACAGTAAGCTTGGGACATTCTCAGTGCTTCTGGCATTTAGCCACATAATCCTTCAAACAGCTTTTTTGTTTTTCTTGTTTTGTAGAGACAGAGTCTTGCTATGTTGCCTAGGCTACTCTTGAACTCCTGGCCTCAAGCAATCCTCCCACCTCGGTCTCCCAAACTGGTGGGATTATAGGCCATTGTGCCTGGCCTCTTCTTTTTAGGTTAGTTGCATAAACCAGTGCATCTCAACATCTTTCATGCCATGACAGACATAGAAAATGATAGTACTTGAACAGCACGTTGAGGCTGCCTTGGGTAATAGAGATGAACAAATCAAGCCCTGCTCCTCCAAGACCAGCCTATCCGGAGACTTCTAACAGCCCTGGCTCTGCCTGGCTATCATGAGGGCTAAGGGGAGTCAATATCTCATCACACCAATTCTAGAGTATGCCTGACTCTCTTTACATCTGTTGTCCTAGGGTAATTATTAATGATGAATCCTTTAACTCTCACAGGTTTTCTGGGTTGGTCGATAATCTATAGGATCACTCACCCAGTAAGCCATCCTGGCACACCCAGTGGGAAGCTTTGCCTAGGCAACCGCTTTTCTTTCTTTCTACATTCTTAAACTGAATTGGTATTGTCTCAGTCTTTCCTCAGTAAGCTTCTCTTTTAGCACTGGACAAGTATTGATAGAATACTTTCTATGTGTGAGGCATTTTGTATACATTCTCATTTCATCCTTCCAACAATCCTGCAAGCTAGGTGGTGCTACCACGATTCTACAGGCCAGGAAATGGGCTGAAATAGGTAGCCTGATAAAAATAACATAACTAAAACAAAACAAAAATAATGCAACTAGTAAGTGCTGGGGTATGGGGTTTCCACTGAATTTTCCAGCCTCACACCAGGGTAGTAGCTTATATCATACTGAGTGTAAGCTCAATGGCAAAGAAGTCTGAGCTCACCTCACAGTTGTGGGTAGTTGTGGAGAGGGCAGCACTGTGGTACTGGCTGACCCTCTGCTACCTCAGATTGCTCCCATCTGATCAAAGTTTGGTTGGGCAGGTCATTGAGGTATCATGGAGAACCTCAGCTCATTTGCTGTTTCCATAATGGCCCACCCTACCTTCGACATAAAGAGTAACAGTTACAGCCAGGCACAGTGGCTCACGCCTGTAATCCTAGCACTTTGGGAGGCTGAGGTGAGAGGATTCTTGAGACCAGGAGTTCAAAACCAGCCTGGGCAACATAGCAAGACCCTCTCTCAATTAAAGAAACAAAGAATAACAATTATAAGTGGCCATAGACTGGTCATGAGCCCTCTTGGTGTAAGATTTTTATGCATCTTCATTTGGAGAGGTATTGCCCCATAATAGATTAGATGGCTTTGTATTTGCCATAACCGTAGGGAAGATTCAGCCATGATGTATAAGGAGCTTTGCACTTGTTTTGCCTTTAAAGCCACTTTATTCCTGTCAGAATCAGAAAAAAAAAATTGTGATTGGGCCTCTTGTCTAAGATCATATTTTGGTGACTTATTGTCCCCAAAACATTTTTGAATTTGGTGAAAACCTCTTTTCTGGTGCCTCTGGGCTTTATTCAAACCTTAGTAGGGAAAGCCTAGAGGTCTCAGCCCCTGATTCCTCCCAGGGAGGAAACCCACTGTGGAAAACCATGTAGACGGTCATTTTAAGGAAAGCTTTCCTGTGCTTACTTGTTCTTCAGTCACAGTTTAGAGAAGGAGCCTAAGTGACGTGGATATGTCTTTGTTCAGTTATTTATTAATCATTTATGGAGCATCCATTCTCTGTCAGTCATTGTGCCAAGGGGCTGTGCACACATTTTGTCAGCATGGAATGAGAAGTCAGTTTGTTGTAGTCATCCAGAAAATGCTTTTCCCTAAATCGGCTTTTAGTCAGATTTTATGTTTTTCTGTATTTGACATGTTTTGTTTCTTCTTTTTAGCATTTCTGGAAAGGAGTCCATTATCGCTGGGCATTTTTCATGGCCAGTGGTCCATATTTAGATGACATTGCAGAACTGGTGGATGCGGGAAAGGTAAGTGCACCTGGAAACCTGGATTGGAAGCCTTTGTATTTCTAGAGCACCTCCTGTAGACCTGCCCACTGAGCTTTGTCAGTGGGGACTCTGCAGAGCTAGCCTGCTCACCTGACTTTGTGCTGCCTTACATGGCCAAGTTTACATGCTGTGTCTTTGGTTCTGTCTCCATGGGAGGCGTAGACACAGACTGCTCCATCTATACAAGAGCTTCTCTCATCTAGTCAAACCCCTTTGGTTTAGTAGATGAAGAGGTGGGCCCAGGGAGGTTATAGGATTTCCCCAAAGACACTTGGTTAGATCAGAGCACAGCTGTGATCTACATTGGGCTGCTAATATTTTGTCAGGTCCCCAGGTCTCCTGATTTCTAGGTGGGTATAATAAAATTGAGGGCAAATAAATAGTCTATCTGAGACAGTCAGTGGCCAGGGCGAGGGTGGGTGAGGATTGATGGGGATTTGGGTGAAGACAACTGGCTGGTGTACTCTGCCTACTAGTGTCTGTCCTGCTGTGGACTCTGTGGGAAAGCGACTGTTGCTTATCATCTGGTCATCCTGTTTTGGATGTCAAAAGGTCTTTCAGGGATTCTGGGGATTGAAAGCCTCCTCAGCTGCCACCTGCTTATTTGGGTTTTTACGTGGTCTAAACCACCCTGACATTCCCATCTCTAGAGGAATAACTGAGAAGGTGGTATTCTGATGCTGATATTTTTTATGTTATTGAGAGATTGTATGGAATTATAGGATGGAGAACTTCCAGAGGGTTGTGTGAGATCATAGATAGGCTGATTCTCATTTTACAGGTGAGAAAGCTGACTCACCAAGAAACAGGGGCATGCTCAAACGTGCAGAAATGGAACCAGCACTCTTATGCTTTTCCCTCTCCACCTTTCCGCTGTATTCTTAGTACTTGAAGCTGATTTGGGACTTCAGCATACATTGTCTTATCTTTGTCACTTTGCAGTGGGCAGGGAATGGAGTTAGAGCAGGCTAGCATTAGCATTGTGTGAACCACTCTGAGACATTTGGACAGAGCCCCTGGAGGTGGGCTTTCTTCTTCTGGCCCTTGACCCTTGCTGGCATATTTCATCTTTCCGTTTCGATTTTGGAAAGGAATGTTTTTGGGAACTAATGGCTGCTTTTTCTGTATTTGAGGTTTTTCTTCTTTCACAGCCAAGGGACTATATAAGAAAGAGGGTGGCCTGTTACTGTTTCCCAGATATTTGGGTTCCAGGCTTATGTGTCTTTTCGTGGACTTCTAAGTTTTGGTGTGTTCTGATAGGGGCAGGGGCTCCGTGTTATTGTGACTGTGTAACTCCTTCTTTGTAGGGTTCTCCCATATCCCACAAGAATGCTTATTTTATTTCTAGGAAGGAGAGAATGAATTATCATCAAGTAAGTGCTGCATGTGGTTGGAACCCCATTATTAGAGAGGTCTTTGTCCTCCAGAAGTCCACGTTTGTGTTTGTCCTGATACCTGCTCCAGGCTGTTCACATGCTTACCACTGCTCTTCTGTATTCAAAATATTGTGACACTCTCTCTGCCTGGAAATTACTGTTTACCCAACAGAGATGAGAGGTGACTTGTATATATCTACCTATTACATCTGGCAGATAACTGGTAATGGCTAAAATAGGACATGATAAACAACAACAAAAAAGGATGTCCTTGAAGTATTCTCCAAGGAGGTTGAGTGAGCAAATGTGCCTTGTGCTTTGATTCTCCTCTCCTACATGGGCTGTTTGGGCTTGGGTGTCATTTCTGTCAATGAGGGGTTCTGGGACTGTGAAGTTGGTATGTGGCACTGGATGCCTCAATGAGGCCAGCTCTCTTGTCGTGTCCCTGCTTCTGTGTGGATGTGAGAGGTCATTGCCTTTTTATCCCGGGAAGTTGGAAAGAATAACACAACAGATCTTACTTACGTGTTGTGTGGTTAGTAGAGATTTGTTAAATCGGAGGACATTTAAATTCTTCCAAGCTTTGGCTGAGCCTTCATGATTCTCATTAGCAGGTAACTGTTAGAAGAGCTACAGTTGTTTTCTGATGGTGAAAAGCTATGAAACAACAGAACCAACTCTTGTAAAATACTTGAACTTTGAAAAAATACATTCATAAGGTTCAAAACCCCTAAAAATGGAAGAAGTTATTTCAAGAAATCTTCCTTTGACTGCTATATCTCAGTCACTGAGATTCTGCTTGTCAGATGCAGCCAGTATTACTAGTAAGATACTCTATCAAAACAGGAAAAATATTTTTTTTCCTCTCTTTCTCTTCTTTCTTTCCTAACACAAATGAATAACATACTGTTCTGCAACCTGCTCTTTTTTTTTTTTTTTTTAACAGCGCATCTTCAACTTTGTTTAATGTCAGGATATAAAAGCTTTCTCTTTTTTTAACAGCTGCATAGTATTTGTATGGGTACACCATAATTTGTTGAATTTCAGTCTTTTGCTTCAGTGGATAACCCAATATTTATGTTTAGTACCTCATTGTATATATAACGATTTCTGTTCATGGAAATGGAATTGCTGAGTCAAAAGATATATGCATTTATAATTTTGATAGATTTGTTTTTTTTTTTTTTTTTTTTTGAGACAGTCTTGCTCTGTCACCAAGGCTGGAGTGCAGTGGTGTGATCTCATCTCACTGCATCCTCCGCCTCCTGGGTACAAGCAATTCTCCTGCCTCAGCCTCCTGAGTATCTGGGATTACAGGTGCCTGCCACCACACCTGACTGATTTTTGTGTTTTTGGTAGAGACAGGGTTTCACCGTGTTGGCCGAACTGATCGCGAAATCCTGACCTCAAATGATCCACCTGCCTTGGCCTGCCAAAGAGCTGGGATTACAGACTTGAGCCACCGCGCTTGGCCTTTGATAGATATTAAAATACACAGCTTTTGAAAATCTAGTATGTATATTTAGTGTCTGGAATTTCTCCTGTGGCCTACCTTCTAGGCCCCTTCTCTCTTTACTTACCCATTATCTTACCCTCTGAACCATTTTACCTCATTAGAGACTTGTTTTTAAGAGTGTGAAGAAGATCTGGTTACTGGTTACTTGTGATTTAAACTATCTTAATATCTGAGCTGGGTGTGGTGGCTCATGCCTGTGATCCCAGCTACTTAAAAATTTGAGGTGGGAGGATCGCTTGGGCCCAGGAGTTCAAGACCAGCCTGGGCAACACAGGGCAATCCCATCTCAAGGGGAAAAAAAAAAAAAGAATCTGGATGAATGAGTATTACTGACGGAGTCTAAATTCAGCTTATTAGCCCTGCCTGCCCCAGTAAAAATGGAGAAGCCACCGAGGTAATATCCACAGTAATGAGCATTCTCTGTCAATCCATTAATAGCATCGTCCTTCTGCCTTCTTTATGAACACCAACCCTACCTTTGCTTTCTCCCAGTGCAGCACTCAGTAAATGTTTTTGGAATTAAGGTTTCCTGCCTTTAATGTGCTCAGCATTGTCAGGCTCAAAAGTGAAAAGGAGCTGAAATTTCCTAAGTATGTGGGGATCTCACAGTCTGTTTTTCCTGGAGATCCAGTCTTAGGCATTGTTTTCACATGACTGTTGTCACGAAGGCTTATTGCGTGTCGTAGGACTCCATATTCATCCTATCTGGGCACAATTTCAGTTTGAATTTTAAGTTACCTGGTATTTTCATTATATCTTAGATAAAGTGGTTGGCAAACTACAGCCTGTGGGCCACATTCAATCTAAGGCCTGTTTTTGCACGTGCTCTGAGCCACGAATGGTTTTTACTTCTTTTTGTTTTTGAGACAGAGTCTTGTTCTGTTGCCAAGCTGGAGTGCAGTAGCACAGTCTCGGCTCACTGCAACCTCTACCTCCTGGGTTCAAGCGATTCTCCTGTCTCAGCCTCCCAAGTAGCTGGGACTACAGGCACCCACCACCACACCCAGCTAATTTTTTGTATTTTTAGTAGAGACGGGGTTTCACCATGTTGGCCAGGATGGTCTCAATCTCTTGACCTCGTGATCCACCCACCTTGGCCTCCAAAAGTGCTGGGATTACAGGCATAAGCCACCGCACCTGCCTGGGTTTTACATTTTTAAAGATTTGTTAAAAAAAAAAAAAAAAGAAATGAAGAAGAAGAAGACAACTTAGACAATGTGAAGCCTGCAAAGCCTAAAACATTCGCTATTTAACCCTTTACAGAAAAAGTTTGCCGATCCTTATCTTAAACTAGTAGTTAAATGTTTTTTAACTGAAACCCAGTCAGGCCAAGCTCCGGTTTACAAAATAGGCAGAGGAGGAGCTGCTCTGCTGGTGAAGTGGTGGCAGGGAGTGACCTCCCTTGCAAATGTTCTGTTTCCTCACAGCTGTTCCACACAGCCAAGGAGCCCTGGGCTCCTAGACACCAGTTTGCAAACCACTGTTCTGAGCATTCTCAAAAAGAATGATTTATAATTAGCCCCTTAAGCGTAATGGGTTGATACTGACGTGCCTTGTGCCTACAGTCTATTGGCATTTTCTCCTAAGTACAAAAAACAGTTCCTGTTTTCATACTATTTAACATACTTACTTTTTGGTGGGGGGAGATATAGCACAAATTATATTCAGGTCATGCATATGCCATTGAATAGCATACTCATAGACTGGAAAGAAGAAAGCCTTGCACTTGTCTAGTTTACTGTCTTCATCCCTTTATCCCCCATCCTGCTGTGATGTCACATTTGAAGGGACAGAGGCCCTAAGAAATTAAATGATGTGCTCAAAGTCACATAGGCAGGGCCCAGGTCTCTTGATCCTTAGGACAGTTCCTTCTACAGCCTTCATTGTTTTCTGCTTAAATAATCATCCAGGCCGGGCGTGGTGGCTCAAGCCTGTAATCCCAGCACTTTGGGAGGCCGAGACGGGCAGATCACGAGGTCAGGAGATCGAGACCATCCTGGCTAACACTGTGAAACCCCGTCTCTACTAAAAAAAAAAAAAATACAGAAAACTAGTTGGGCGTGGTGACGGCCGCCTGTAGTCCCAGCTACTTGGGAGGCTGAGGCAGGAGAATAGCAGGAACCCGGGAGGCAGAGCTTGCAGTGAGCTGAGATCCGGCCATTGCACTCCAGCCTGGGCGACAGAGCGAGACTCTGTCTCAAAAAAAAAAAAAAAAAAAAAAAAATCATCCAGACATTGTTACCTAGAGTTTGAATTCTTGGTATTTTATTCTGTCATCTTGTATTTCTCAGTATCTTGCAGGACTGAGAAGAGGTGGTGGTGAGGCAGTCTTCAGATGATAGCTGCTGCTAAGAAGGACTGTGTAACTGTGTTTTAAAGTAAAATATCTATACATATTTGCTTATATATGCATGTATTAGTTTCTTATTGCTGTAACAAATTACTATGAATGTGGTGACTTAAGACAACACAAATTTATTATCTTATAATAATAAGATTTTGGTCAGAAGTCCAGATGTGTGGGCAGGGCTGCATTCCTCCTGGAAGCAGGCTATAGGGGAGGATCTGTTTCCTTGCCTTCTCCAGCTTTTAGAGGCTGTATCTCCCTTGACTTGTGGCTACATCACTCCAACCTCTGCTTCTGTTAATCTTTGACCTCTAACCCTCCTGCCTTCTTCTTATAAGGACCCTGAGATTACACTGGGCCCACTTGGATAATCCAGGATAATCTCTGCATCTTGGGATCCTTAACTTAATCACACCAGCAAAGTTCTTTTGCCATGTAAGGTGCCATATTTACACATTTTGGGAATTAGGATGTGAATATCTTTGGGGGCCATTATTCTGCCTACCACAATACATAAAATACCTGAAAAGGATATGAGAGCAGCTAGAAATCTTGGTTGCTCCTGAGTAGGGAAACTAGATGGCTAGAAATCAAGCATGGTAGGACGATCTTTTTTATTTTTTATTTTTTTGAGACAGGGTCTCACTTTGTCACCCAGGCTGAAGTGTAGTGGTGTGATCTCAGCTCTCTGCAGCCTTGACCTCCTGGGCTCAAGTGATCGTCCCACCTCAGCCCCCCATGTAGCACTATCCAGCACTACCTCTTGGACAGGTGTGCCCCTGACCAGCTACATTTTTTGTATTTTCTGTAGAGACAAGGTTTTGCCATGTTTCCCAGGCTGGTCTCGAACTCCTGAGCTCAAGCGATCTGCCTGCCTGGGCCTCCCAAAATGCTAAGATTATAGGTGTGAGCCACTGCACATGGCCAGGAAGATATTTTTGAATGTTTATTTGCACATATATATTCTTCATATAATTAGTAAGCCTTCTGATGTTAGGAGCTTAATGTTCACAGGTATGTTCAAAATCTGAGATGCCAGCCAAGCATCTTGGTTGAGCAGTGATATAGATTTCTCAGTTGATTGATTTTAGCCAGCATCAGAATAGTCCCTATGCACCATATTTGAGTTCAATTCAGAACACTTACTGAAGGCCCACTAGCACTTAACTTGACCCACTAGATGGTGGAGAAGTGTGTTGGTCACACTCAGTTACCTTTCGAGCAGCCTGTCCTTTGGAACGTTGTGCAGTGATAGAAATGTTCTCTGCCTGCAGTATTCACTTGGTGGCCACTACGCCACTGAGCACTTGAAATGTAGCAAATGCAACTTGAGAGACTGACTCTTTCATTTTAATTACTTACTTTTGATTAATGTAAATAGTCACATGTCTAGAGGCTACCATATTGGACACTGCAGCTTTTGAGAAAAATGTAATGAGTTCTGAGGTAGGTGATGTCCCAGGTCCGTCTTGAATAGCTGGGCCGTTGTTTAGCAATGAAGTACATTCTAACCCTTAAGTTCCTTATTGCCACTGGAGTTTGCTCCATGGAAAGAATGTAATGATGAGGGACTGAATCCCTAGGACCACACTGGAAGAGGGCTGCTTTGCCTGATGTGGCAAGTATCTCATGGATCTCATGGCCTCAATGCTTCTGAAGTTTCCTGATGCTACTGAAATTGTTTCTATGAGCAAATTTATATGGGGTTTCTCCTCTCACCTTCTGGCTGTTGGAAGTGCAGTTTTTAGGGGTACCTGGGGACAAGTCCTTGATGCTTTCCCAAATGGCACATTTACTCCCTTGGAGAGTTCCCCCATCTGCCATCACCCTCCTGTCTCACCCTATCTTCCAGTTTTGAGTTTGCCATCTGGGGCAGGAAGTTTCCAAGAAACAGCAACTGAGAGCAAAATTCACCTCTTCCTTTTCTCTTCTTTTTATCTAAAGGTAGACTTAGTTTAAGTTCCCTTCTTCCTGTTTACCCCGACCCTGGAAATACTGAACCTATCACAGAGGTCGGGGGCATACCTGTCCAGGAGGTAGTGCTGGAACTGCGGTCCTGGTGCCTGTCCACAGGTGTGTGGATTTGGACTCAGACCAGGAGCCCTTAGGTCTTCCTTGGTGTTCGTCACCTGTCAGCGTCCCCTCACACACCTCACCCTCTGAGATCTGCAGCCTCTATGCCTGGTGGAAGAAGAGGCCAAGGGTCTAGGAAAAGAAGTGGAACAGACTGTGACTTCCCAGATTACATCCATCCCATGCAGTAGCGACATTCGGAGTCCTGGGTCCTTGTTTTGGCCCTGCTGTTGACAGCTCTGACCTTGCACTTACCACTCAGTCACTTGCACTTCAGTTTCCTAATCTATCAAAAGAGGCACACTCAGATATGTTAACTCTACTGTTTTGTGATTCTCACTGGGAAAATGGGAATTGAGGGAAAACCTCTGCCTGCTGCCATGGCTGCCTAGACAGTGTCCTTCTCCACCAGCAGCCTCATGCTCTTACAGTTTCCTGTACTGTCTTTCCCTCAAGCATTAGAGAGGGTTTTGCCTCAGCAGGAAGGAGGACTTGCCCAGGGGCTGGTAAGCAGCAATATTCCAAGGCCACACCAGAGAGGTTGAGGTTCCCGTCATCCCTAACGTTCTCACAGAAGCGATGTCAGGCAGCAGGTGCCAATGTTGGTGCTTGGCTTGGTTCAGCTTTTGTATCAGGGATGCGAGGCACAATCAGCACCCCACACATGAATCCAAAACTGAATGAGGGCTGCTGCTGTGAGCGTCCCCTGGTCGGCTGTGAGCCTTGTGTGTCTGCACAGTGGGAAGCGTGCTGTTGAGCCTGCCCGCTTTATAACAGGGCTCCCTGTGCCAGGTGGACTACAGCAGCGTCATCACATAAACATCCCCACTTCACTGCGAGTAACCTTTCTTTCCCCCCTCTGGATTTTAACTCTGATCCCTTTGTCCTTAACAAACAAGTATTCTAGGTCTGATGTGAGGCTGTACATAGAGACTGTCTCATTATCCAGTTAATCTCTGTTTGCTGTTATGGATTCAGCCAACAGTGGCATTTGCCGGCCTTCAATTGGAAACCTTTTTCTCCATTGTCACTTACGGGAACTGCTGAATGACTCATTATGCCATGGTCAGCCCTCTCGGGTTATTTGCCACAAAAGGCCTGGCCAGCCAGATTAAAGTGGGCAGTAACTCTAAGCTCCCTGTGTCATCAGTTCAGGATCTGTGTCCCCAGTCAGAGCTCTGAATTGAACATTGAGTTCAGCCTGTTTTGGATTAGTGCCTTAGGAGGCGGACACTTTGTCAGTCTGTGGAATGGATGGGTATGTACATGGTACAAGTTAGGGATCCCAAGAATAAGGCAGAGGGCTGGGTGAGTCCCACTTTAGGATACATGCAGATCACTGGGGAAGCATTGTTTCTGCCCCACCCCTACAGGTTCTGATGTCGTTGTTCTCATGGGAGGCCTTGGACTCTGCATTTTCAGCATGCATTCGGGTGATTCCTTTTCCAGGTAAACAGCATCCTGAAAACAGTGTCCCAGGATGGGGACACTGTTTGGGGGAGTGATTGTTGCAGGTCTCATGTGGGACATACAGGAAACAACCGGTTTTTTTTGTTTGCTTGTTTTGGTGACAGAGTCTCGCTCTGTTGCCCAGGCTGGAGTGCAATGGCACGATCTCAGTTCACTGTAACCTCCACCTCCCGGGTTCAAACGATTCTCATGCCTCTCAGCCTCCCGAGTAGCTGGGATTACAGGCACACACCAACCCACCCAGCTAATTTTTGTGATTGTAGTGGAGATAGGTTTCACCATGTTGGCCAGGCTGGTCTCAAACTCCTGACCTCAGGTGATCAGCCTGCCTCGGCCTCCCAAAGTGCTGGGATTACAGATGTGAGCCACTGTGCTTGGCCAAGAAACATGAATGCATTCCATTCGGCAACATTAATGCAGTCCACCTCAAAGTGGGACTCACCACAGTCCTCTGCCTTATTCTTGGAGAGAATGGAAGACAAATAGGCTTCGTCTCACAAGCCAGCTCAGAGCAGTTAATAGTGGCTGCAGTGGTGAAGATTCTGAGGTCATGCTCAGCTTGCAGGGCATCAGCAACAGTGACGTCCTCCATAGGTGTGGATGGCACCCGTGTACCACACATCTGTCCTCTTGGTGGCCTGGACACAGGGTCTAGAGACCAGGTCCTCAGCTGGCACAAGGCAGGCAGGCCGATATGCAGAATGTAATAAATCCTTACCGTCCTTGGCAACTTTTCCCTTCCTTTAAGGTTTTAGGGGTAGGTGTAGACAGCAGCAGATGCTATAGGAAAGGCTCAGTGCATAGTGGTGATAGCAGATGATGGCACCAAATTGAATCCTGACTTGCCGTTTATCAGAAGTGTGACATTGGGCAACTTATTTAACTCTGTGCCTTTATTTATTCATCTGTAAAATGGGAATAACAGTATTTACCCCAGAAAATGGTTATGGGGATTAAATGAGATGAAATCTAGAGAGCCCCTAAAACAGTGCCTGACACATAGTGAGGCCAGTAGGTGCCAGCTGTTGCTTTTATTATGAGCTTATTGTGATTTGCGGGTACAAAAGTATTTTCATCTCTTTGGAGAAGGGAACTTTTGGAGTCTAAGATGCTTTTCTGGTGGCTGGGCTGTGAAATTCATCCAGGAGGAAGGTTCATCAGATGCAGCTGAATGTCACAATAACAGTTCTTCCTCTTGTAAAAGGAAAGACGTTATAAAATGGATGAGTTGGCTTATGCCTTCTGATAACTTACCTCTGCCAGTGGAGCTATAGGAGGCAGGCCACTGAGATACCCAGTGGATAACCGTTGATTGTTGCTTAAAGTTTTGAAAAGGAAGAATTCAGTTGGATTTTTGCATGCAGAGAGAGGACGTTACCTGGGACCTAGTTTCAGAAGGAGGTTGCTGGCATTACTGTGGTACAGTGAAAAGACCCAGCAGCACTGAAACATGTATGAGCTGGCTGGAATGGCTTTCTTGTAAATTGTAACCAGCGCACCGTTGTTTAGCAAACCCTGCCAGGGCAGCTCCAGCCTGGGGCAAGTATTCTCGAAGCCCAGAAAGCTCACGTAAGATGCTTTTTCCCCCACTTACCTTATTAGCTTTCACCTAAGTGACATTGATGAAGCTCCTACTGTATGTTTAGCATTATGCTCGGTGTTGTGGGGGATGCAAACAAAGTGGCTTAGTCCCCTGTCCCACAGGTATTTTATGCTCTGGTTGGGTAGATATGCCAAACACTTAACAAATTAAAAAAAAAAAAAAAAACCACACACACACTATTTCCATGCACTCTCTGTAAGGGGCCAGATGGATACATACAGCAAGGACCTTGGGATGTTCTCTTTGTTATTTACCATACAGCACAGAGTGACTGAGATGGGCCAGCTGTAAACAAGTACAGTCTGTGAAGAAGGCAACATGGTTCCTGTGGTAGTCGAAAGGGACAACACGTTGCAAACTGGGGCATGAGGAAAGACAGTGTGAGACCTGGATGGGAAGGGCAGTAGAATTTTCACAGGAGAAGGATTTCTGAGCTCACTGACTTGTACCAGCAGAGGCATAAACATACCAGGTGAAGAAAACGACAAGTAGACCGTTTTGGGAAAGGGTGGAATCTGGATGAGGGCTGAGCTCAGGATGCTATCGGTCTTCGAATGCCAGGGTGGGAGCTGTTGAAGGGTTCTGAGTAGGAGAGTGACAGACCAGCGTGGAGGAGAAGTAAGACTGGGCAGTGGGGTGGGAAGGGCCGTAAAGAGAGAAGCAGCAGTGAGGCAGGAATGGAGGCAGCATCGTGGCCCGTGTGAGAACCTGACCTGGGTCCACTGGAGAGACGCTTGAGAGACTGTGGCTTGAAGGACACTGTGAAGAAACTAATTACCAATGTCCTCTGCCTTGAAAGATGTAGGCTTTTTTATCCACTGGTCAACCTCTTATGTTTTACAGATCCGGCCAGTTATTGAACAAACCTTTCCTTTTTCTAAAGTTCCAGAAGCCTTCCTGAAGGTGGAAAGAGGACACGCACGAGGAAAGACTGTAATTAATGTTGTCTAAATAAAAATGCAGTTTACTGATTGTTGGCGTTCTTATTTGGTGAGTGCCTGTGAGCCCAAATTTTTTTCTAGACATCCCTTTCTAACATTTTTTCCAGATTAGATTATAAATTCCATGATACAAGCTTTAAAAAATAAGCACACCATTTTGGCCAGTAATCGATATAAAAATATCAGCACTTGAACTTGTCTGTAGTCAGTAAAAATTCTAGGTTTTTTCAAGCTGTTCTTTCACACTGGCTTTGCAGGTTGCTGTGGCACCTTCCATTTTACTAGCTTAAACTACTTTATTGTCTTTTTTGTTTTTGAGACAGGGTCTTGCTGTGTCACCTAGGCTGGAGTGCAGTGGCACAATCACAGCTCATTGCAGCCTTGACCTTAAGCGATTCTCCTGCTTCAGCCTCTCAAGTAGCTAGGACTACAGGTATGCACCACCACACCCAGCTAATTTTTTGTATTTTTAGTAGAGAGTTTCGCCATGTTACCCAGGCTGGTCTCAAACTCCTGGGCTTAAGCGATCCACCACGTCAGTCTCCCAAAGTGTTGGGATTACAGGCGTGAACCACCGTGCTGGGCTTGATCATCTTAAAGTACCATACTAAAACTTTCAGTGTATGGATGGATGTCAGCATGAAGAGATAATGTAAAGCTGGTCCTTCTTGAATTAATCACCGAGCACTGTTCTAACTGACCAAGGTTTCCTTTTTTGTTCCTCCACCATAATGTGGTCACCACATCTAAGTCTCTTAGTGTCATATATAAAAATCTGGCTGGTGATTCATCTGTTTCTGCTCTTAATATTGAAAAGTGAGGGCAGAGTTTCTAACTTGTCAAAACCCTTACGTCTTGCATAAGGGTTAGGCCCGTTTCGGCAATGAAACATGCTTCTCTGAGGGCTCTTCCGTGGAAATTGCAGCCTTTCAATGGAGCCCAAAGCTCGCCACTTTGATGTCAAATGTTTACATTTAGATCTCTCTCCAGTCAACCCATTGCACTGTGCACTTTTGAATATTCATTTACGGTAAGTGTTTTTACTTCCTAATATACTCATCCTCAGTATTGCACCTGAAATGCTTCCTTTAACTTTTGATGTAAACTTCCTTTAACTGTTTTGAGATTTCTGCTTGGTTTATTCCTGTTAGACACGTGTTTGGTAGCATGTATGTTAGATGTAGGCTTTTCTCTAGAATTGCTGGTCTGGTCTTACTACCGAGTTATTTCAAAAGAAAAAAAAGTCTGATTTTCCAGGTGTACATACCAACTGCTCTTGAATTCCATCTGGAGCAGCCTCAGCTCTTTTCCTGGAGGGCTCCCAGGTGGTAGTGGGAGTAAAATACTTGAGCCAGGACCTCACTCATCCTCGTTTCCACTCAGAAACCATGGAGTTTGGAAAGAGTGTCGGCAAAACTTTCTTGCTGTTAAACCAGCACCCCTCAAACCTGCTTCATCCTAATCAGACATTTGTTTCTAATCTGCTAGCTGACTCTCTTTGAAGGGTTAGATGAGGGCTACTGAATGGACTCTCAGATTTCATCAACATAGTTAACCAGAAGCAAGTTTATTTAAGAGATCAGCTCAGCACAGGCTATTGTAGAGTGTCTTACCCCACCATATTGTAATGGTATGCACAAAAGGCCTAAATTCAAAGCTATACATCTAGGAACAAGACAGA
This sequence comes from Piliocolobus tephrosceles, assembly GCF_002776525.5. NCBI lineage: Eukaryota > Metazoa > Chordata > Mammalia > Primates > Cercopithecidae > Piliocolobus > Piliocolobus tephrosceles. The sequence goes on from NC_045438.1 coordinate 65,603,571, forward strand.
TACGTTGGATGCTGTTGTACAAGCGCCAATAATATTTTAAAACAAGATAAACTATTCCAATGACCGGAACTGCCTACCACAGACTCCAGAGAAGATCAGCATTTTAGAATTGGAAACACACTTGAATAGATGGAAAAGAAACGAGTTGTTCTACGTGTGATAAGAGCACCAGTATTGAGTGATGAGGACAAAAAGAGGAAGAATATATTCAAGGAAATGTTTAGCACTTTTGTTCTTCAAAGCTAGAACCCAGTTTGAACAGCAGCGTATGGGCCGGTGTCTTGTCAGTAGTTAAGCAGTATGTTTGCATTCTTGAAATGCTTATTGCAGTTGAGGGTTCCAAGACTGCTTGAAGATTGATTTGACTCCGGTCAAATCATGAGTTCCAAGACTTGACCAGCAACATCCCTGAAGGTCTCTTTTCCTTCACTTTCTGGGGATAATTGCTGGTTGTCCTCTTGAGCCTTTCATACCTCATTTAGTGGCTACAGTGCCCCCAAGACCTGAGGCTGTCCACCAACAGCTGTACCCCGAAGCATGGCTATAGAACACTGCAGGGAGGCAGCCCCATGCAGGCCATGTGCAGATGCAGGTGGATAGAAGGGCAAGAAATTAGGCTAACAAATCTGAGTTTAGCAAAAATGTATATAACATTGCTTCAGCACTTGTAGATGAGTAAGGATGGCTCATAAATTAGGTCATGATGATAGTGTTCCAGTAGCAGCTATAAGAAAGGCATTAAGCCACACTCATTTGTGACATTCTAGGGCAGCCCATGGATGAGTTTAAAATAATTCCAATCCTGGCTGGGCGCAGTGGCTCAGGCCTGTAATCCCAGCATTTTGGGAGGCTGAGGTGAGCAGATGATTGCTTGAGCCCAGAAGTTTGACATCAGCCTGGGCAACATGGTGAAACCCCATCTCTACAAAAAAACAAAAATTGGCTGGGCTTGGTGGTGTGTGCCTATAGGCCTAGCTACTTGGGAGGCTGAGGTGGGAGGATCACCTGAGCCTGGGGAGGTAGAGGCTGCAGTGAGCCGCGATTGCACCACTGCACTCCAGCCTGGGTGACAGAGTGAGACCCTGAATCAAAAAATAATAATTCAAATCCTACTAACAACTGTTACCATACTTTGACATGAAATTTTTAAACTGCATTAGTTTTTAATATGAACTAAAGGAAAGTAGTATTTTGTTTAGAGTTTCTTAAAGGTGTGAAGACCTAAGGCTTTCCCACTGTGCTATGCAGCATATTTTAAGGTTCCAGAAAGTGTTTAAGGCCAAGAACCAAAATTACAGGCCAATAAAGTATTTCTTCTCAGATGCTAAACAGTTCTCTACCTTTCAAACCTAAGCCTTTATCTTACCCTTTAAAGTGTAAGGGCTTTGTAGGCCTACAAAGTTGGTAAATTTGTTCCAGTTCTCTCCTGTCACTATCTTTGGAAATAATTTAAAATGTACACAGTCTTGAAGTCTTGGTATAACATTTTAAAAAATCGCCCAAAAGCTGCTAATTAGGCAACCTGTTTAAGCAGCTACCAAAAATGAAAGGCAAGAAATGAAAGGAGGACAAATTATTGGCTTAAAGCTATGATAGTCTTTTGAAACGATGAGTAAGTTCTCTGAGTCATGGCAGCATGATTTAAGGTTGAATTTAGAATCAATGAAGGAGTTGATCCACTTTCCAGTTGGATCTTCCATCAGCATTGTCCTTGTTAAAAAATAAGGTGAGTGGAAGGACCTCCAGAAGATTCTTCTTCCTTCTTTGTTCAGGTTTATAGGACCATGGCTTCCCACACTTGTGTAAACTTCTCTTTGCTGACAGTGTTGAGGATAATGTGATTTTGATCATACTGTGTGCCCCCTAAAAGAAAGAAAGGAAAATAATAAAAGATGAATGTGCCCATGGTGAAGGGTCTATAGTAGACACAATTTTCCCAACACCAGTACAGCAAAAGTAAGCAAGTAAACAAGGTGTAGAACAGCATGCCTCAAGGAGGCAAGGCAGGGAGGGAAGCCTGAGCCCCTGTGGGATGACAGGGTCAACCTGCCGTAGGTGAATCTGTCCAGATCTCCAGATCCCATCATCAGGGCACCAGCAGCTTCACACAGGACATCCCACCTCATGGGCTCCTGTTTCTACCCAGTTCTTAGGAGCTAGTCCACAGTCACTCTTACAATGTCTGAAATTCAAGGGAACTGGGAAAACTCGAGAGAAGGGAAAAGGAGTAAAGAGACTAACATATATTTGGTGGTGAGATGGTGGATTCGAGACACCAGTGAGGAAAGAGCAGGCAGTCCTGGCAGTAGTGGAAAGGTGGGAGGAATGGTTATTGAGGAACAGCATTTGCATGAACGATGAAAACAGGCTGTATTAGGTCAAAGGGAAGGTTTGAATGACACCTGGAGTACACAAAGGGACAGGGTAGCATTGTCACTACTGGGGACTCAGTTGGTGGCTAAAACTTCATAGCATTTAAGACGCTGAGTACCATTGTACTGTAAAACTATTATCATGACCTCTCTAACTCCCTTTTACCAGAATGTTTGTAAGATTTTCCAAAGGTGCTTACTGGATGTTTCAGATACTTTAGTGCTATAAACAGCCTCATGGCTTCTTTCTTTGGAGAAGTATCATTAAGAAAAGGGTTATCTGATTCTTTTTTTCCAGTGTAGAATAAAGATCCCTTCAGATGACTTATCCTTTTTTTAACATAAACCTCAGCACCAAGGATATATCAACAAAGACCCCATCAAAGTAAAAATCTGTGCATTTTGATGCAGGGAGTGACCGGTATTGAAAGCATGCTTCCTCCTTGGACCAAGATGTACTGTAGAATACAATGGTAAGGCGCTTTAGGCCTTTTTGTGTAAGTTTGTAGCAGTAGGGAAAAAGCGTTGCCACTACCAGCAAACCTACACTCTGCCCAGACAGAGACACACACGGCATATTCCGCTGAAATTTCAGGAAGTATTAAAGTCACGATGTTTCTTTTCATACTTCATTATTATAGTATGTTAAAATACTTTTTGTATTTTAAGAGTATCTTTTGTATTTTAAAGGTGTCTTAAAATACTTTCATATAAATTCAACTAGAATCATGAAGACTAGAAAGTTCTTGAGAAATAATTTGATTCATTCTCTTGCCTTTGGAAAGTATGAAATTGTGCAGGCTTCATGTTTTTTAAAGTGAACATGAATCAGCTTCCACTGTTGTTACAAGGTATGTGGTCTGGAATAATACATGAATGTCTACCAAAAGAACTCATTTCCCAAACACAAGGAGATGAGCTAGAAGACAGATGCGTGATCTAGTAACTCTTAGGGCAATTTTAATAGATAACAAGTGGCTCAGTAGTTGTAGCTAATGGAAATCATGGTCTACTAGTTAAGTGCACCAACAAGAAGAGAAGTGTTTATATTTTCCTTTGCGTGGGGTGTGCGATGTGCCGCGCTGCTTTCTCATGTCCACAAGATGGCACCATTCTCCCAGTCTGAGAAAATTAAAATCAGTTTAACAATGAATTAAGACTGTTGTAGCTAGCGGGGTGTGGTGGCAGGCACCTGTAATCCCAGCTGCTCAGGAGGCTAAGGCAGGAGAATTGCTTGAACCCGGGAGACAGAGGTTGCAGTGAGCCAAGATCGTGTTATTGCACTCCAGCCTGGGTGACAGAGCGAGACTTCATCTCAAAAAAAAAAAAAAAAAAAAAAAAAAAGACTTGTAGCTACTGTACTACTGAGATTCACAAATATACAGGATATTATGCTTACTCAACAGGCTCTTGAGTAATTTATATAGTGTCATTTAGGAAGGGGCTCTGGAGCTTTAAAAAGAAGTCTTAAGAAACGTAGAGTCCCACTGTTCATGTCAGAGCCAAGACAAGGAGTCAGGTGTCCTTCCTTCTGGTCCACTGCTGATGTAGCAAGTCAGGGACATCCTGTGTGCCTAGTGCATCTAGAACGTAAGCTGTCTGAAGCTAAGGAGGTGGCTTTTTTTTTCACTCTGGTGCCCTCCATGTCTAGCACTGAGCCTGCCACATAGTGTGTACCCCACGAATACATGTTGAAAGAATAAGAGAAGAAAGCTCTAGCTAAGGATTAACAGTGTCGTCCACCCTGGACGTAGGAAGCAGATCACATTTGTAAAAAACAGGAAAGTTTAGTCAGATTTCCTTTGAGAACTAAATACCCTGCTTTTACTAACATTGCCTCAAAAACTCCATTTTTTCCAATTCAGTCACATTTCTTTGGTGTCTCTGGAGATTTTGAAACTCTTGTAAACACTGAAGCACTCCAGTGCAATAAAATTTATCAAAATAAGAATAAAGAAAGATGTGCGTAATTCTTAACTAGTTTGAACCTCAGGTTGATCATCTATAAAATGAGTATTTCACCTGTCTACATATTGACAAATCTGTTGTACCACATGTAACATGAGGGAGCTGTACTATATGTTACTGTTCAGTTTCTGAATATTACATTTATTTTCTTATCTCCAAGGGTACTGCTTGCATTTTATATGATCTTTGTGGTCTCCATCCAGCCTGTAGTTGCAGTGCTTAGTTTGTGTTCCCTAAGTGCCCCCTTAATGAAGGCAAAGGCATTGTTTGCCTCTGAGCATCTTTCCAACTTCTCAGATTCTGTATGATTCTAAGTCCATTGTTTTAAGTGGGTTGGCCAAACTACCTACCTGGTGATCATCCAGAAGTGACACAGCCGCTTTTGCTCCCCATACAGCTACCAAAGCCCCTGATGAAAATGTCCAGGTTCATTCTCCATTATCCATAAAAGTCGCTTTTTAAAAATCAGATTGCAGTGCTTTCTTTACCCCTACAACTTGTTTTTTTTAGACGAAGTCTCGCTCTGTCACCCAGGCTGGAGTGCAGTGGCACAATCTCAGTTCAGTGCAACCTCTGCCTCCCGGGTTGACGCGATTCTCCTGCCTCAGCCTCCCGAGTAGCTGGGACTACAGGCGCCCACCACCATGCCTGGCTAATTTTTTTGTGTTTTTTAGTAGAGACGGGGGTTTCATCAAGTTAGCCAGGATGGTCTCGATCTCCTGACCTCGTGATCCGCCCACCTTGGGCCTCCCAAAGTGTTGGGACTACAGGCGTGAGCCACCGCGCCTGGCTCTTTACCCCTACATCTTAAACTTTCAGCATTGGCCTAAATCCCTGATTAAAGTAAAATTGAGTCATTTTGTAGTGATGATTTAAAATAGAGTATGTAATATACTCATAAAAATTTTAAAAAGTAATGGAGTATGTAGTACAGTTACATTATCACCAGTTTGCTAAATTTACAAAACAATTGTGCTTTCCTGATAGGGAATAAAAAAATGCCCATTAATTTAAAGCAGAATTACCCCAGATGACACAAGTATAACACTGTCTGCTCCTGTCAATAGCAACAGCACTAGTTCACTGAGTTCCCACACAGAGGTTAGGTCATTCTTATGTTGTTTTAAAATGACCATCGGGGATTCTCCGGGTGTGGGCCTCAGACCAGCAGCATTGGCAACACCTGGGAACTTGTTAGAAAAGGAATTCTCGGCCGGGCGCGGTGGCTCAAGCCTGTAATCCCAGCACTTTGGGAGGCCGAGACGGGCGGATCACGAGATCAGGAGATCGAGACCATCCTGGCTAACACGGTGAAACCCCCGTCTCTACTAAAAAATACAAAAAACTAGCCGGGCGAGGTGGCGGGCGCCTGTAGTCCCAGCTACTCGGGAGGCTGAGGCAGGAGAATGGCGTGAACCCGGGAGGCGGAGCTTGCAGTGAGCTAAGATCCGGCCACTGCACTCCAGCCTGGGTGACAGAGTGAGACTCCGTCTCAAAAAAAAAAAAAAAGAAAGAAAGAAAAGGAATTCTCAGGCCCTACCCCAGACCTACACTCAGTCTCTGAGGATGTGGCCAGGTGATTCTGATGCAAATAAAGTTTGAGGACCACCACCCTAAATTTATTTCCCCCAAGCACCATCAATTCACTCCTTATTAGCTTCATTGAACACATATTGCATTGAAATCCTCTAGGCTGTGTTAATTCCTTTGAGATCTTAGATCTTTTCAATGAAAGGTCACGTGTATACATGAGAATCATCAACTCTACTGAACTAAGTGCAATCATGGCCTTTCAGCTTGTGATTTTTAGTCTAATATAATAAAATAAATGGTTTGAAGTCAGCCTATGGCCAGATTCTGGTTCAGCAGTTACAGCTGTGAGATTGTGGCTAAACTGGCCAACCCCTTTGAACTTCCGTTTTTTTGGTCTGTAAAACTGGGGAGAAGAAGAGGGAGAGGGGATAATGTAGACCTCATAGGGCGGCTATGAAGATGACAGGAGACACTGTACTGAAAGTGGTTAACACAGCAGCTGGCACATAGTAGGCGCTCTCTACTGTTACTACTAATAATACATTCATCATCATTTTCAAAAGTTATGGATAGATTTTTCCTTAACTAAAAGACATACACATTACAATAAAAATAAGGGAAGTGACCCTTACCTTTGACATCTAAAACTAAATTTGGCTTCAACTTGCTATAAATCCTGCCATCGGACTTCAAGCTCCAGAACTGGCTGTCAGCATTCTGGTCCAGGGCCAGGCCTAGCTTGGAGCCGGATGTTACCAGGCTGCCCACAATCGTCAGGCAGCAGTCTTCTGCTATCTGCTCGGTGGAAAAGACAAGATAGCTTAAATATGTATCCAGCTGTAAGTCTCATAGCAATGGTTTCTCTGGTTACCTTGATCTTTAAAATTATCTTAGTTCCTAGCTTCATTTACCCCACATGAGGCAGTTCCAGCTCTTAGCCAACTAGAATTGGACAATAAATATTTATGCCCTTTATTTCAGATGACACGAATGATGGAAAAATCTCCATTTTTGTGCATCGTAAGACTTCTGCCCTTTGCAAGACTATCTTACTAGTAGGGAAAGCCTCAGAACATTAACATTGCCCATGATATTTTTCCCTGCCATAAGTGACCATGATCCCAGGCCGGTTCTGTAGCTATGCCGTCCTCTGCCATCTCCACCTCTGCTTGGCCTGACCTTCTAGTATATGACTGCACCTCTAATTTTGTAGCACTGGGTGGCTAAAGGGCATTTTATCATTTTAAAATTCAGAATTGCATTTATTAGCGTCTGTCTTTCCTTCATGAGAATGAAAATTTTCTACACAGGCATGCTTTCCAGCTATGAAAAGAGAAAAATGCAGACTCACTAGAGGGTGTTTCAATGCAAAGATTTTATGAGCCCTTCCCTGAAGTGAGTCTACCCTTATTATATAAATAATGTATGACAGTCATGTTCACATGCCATTAACAAATATTACTGGCCAGGTGCAGTGGCTCGCAACTGTAATCCCAACATTTTGGGAGGCCAACATGGGAGGATCACTTGTGAGGCACTATGTCTACAGAAAAGTTTTAAAAATTGGCCAGGTGTAGTGGCATGCACTTGTGGGCCCCAGCTACTCAGGAGGCTGAGGTGGGAGGATCCCTTGAACCCAGGCCGAAGCTACAGTGAGCTGTGATCGCATCACTGCACTCCAGCCTGGACAACAGAGCTAGACTGTCTCAAACACAAAAACAAAACAATGTTGCTATAAAAATGTCTGTTAAAAGTGTATTATTCTAGGCCAGGTGCAGTGGCTCACGCCTGTAATCCCAGCCCTTTGGGAGGCCAAGGCAGGCGGATCACGTGGTCAGGAGATGGAGACCATCCTGGCCAACATGATAGAAACCCCATCTCTACTAAAAATACAAAAAAGTTAGCTGGGCGTGGCGGCACGTGCCTATATTCCCAGCTACTCGAGAGGCTGAGGCAGGAGAATCGCATGAACCCGGGAGGTAGAGGTTGAAGTGAGCCGAGATCGTGCCACTGCACTCCAGCCTGGCGACAGGGCAAGACTCTGTCTAAAAAAATTTGAAATAAAATAAAGTGTATTATTCTGTATTGAGATGAAAGCACTTGATAATCTAGGAGACTTTTTCTCATTGACCTATTGAATTCAAAGTTGTTAAATAACATCACTGAAATGTCTGTTAGAAATAACTGCTGAAAGGCACCATTTTCTTGGCTTGTTTAAGACAATTCAAAGGCAGAAAGCTTCTTTTCTGGCTTCTATATTACAACTACTTCTGTTTCTCCTGCTAGTTCTTCCATGCATGTCCAAACAGTACTTCTGTTTACTGAAAGAATTCCCCCTCCAGCACAACAGACCCAATTAACGAGTTGTACTCCTTTTCCAAAGGCTGTGTTCCTTCTGCTGACTCACGGGGCACCAGGTTGTTTTTTTTGTTTTGTTTTGTTTTTTAAAGAAAATCAGGAGCCAACGGTCAAGCTCATAAAATCAAGGAATAAAAAAGTTTTATCTACCATAGAAACATGAGCTTCTTTCATAAAAATCTTACTACAGTCAGCTTTTAAGTGTCTGTTAATAGCAGGAATGGTGCAGGAGGCAGACGGACCATTTTCCAATTTACAGCGTATGACACTTAGGAAATGGACTGCGTAGCACACAGAGGGATCTCTTTACCCTTCATCCTATTCTTTGGATTTCCCCAAAACAGAAACAAACCAAGAGTGATTTTTGTTGACAGGGCTGGAGCTTATAGTTTGTTTCTGTAACCAAGTTACGTTAAGGAAAAAGGGAAGAAAAACACTTCCTTTTTCTAGTACTATATAAAAATCAAGCATCGAAGTAAATATTCTATCTTGGATCAGTGCTATATTTACCTTTCATTTTAAGTTCCTAGACTGGTTCTATCAGAGCTAGGATATACTGTCATGAAAAAAGATTCATTTCTGAAAGTACTCCAGGAATTGTGAAATTGCATCTATTTGAAGAAAAGATCAAAAGCTTATGAAAGGATGGTCACCTCCTAGCAAAGGCATCACAGGCCCCCACGGAATCCTGAAGCTCACCCTGCATTTGATGCATCCTTCTTGATAGATCCAAATCTGATCATCGGCCCCCACATCCTCCATGACCTGTATCCTCAGAAGCTTCAGATCCTCTAAGTTTCCATTGGTTGACATGAATAACCCTGTTGCTTTGTTTCGAAGTCTGAAATAAATTCGCTTCTAGAAGACAAAAACCCCAGCAGTCGTCATACAAGATGTGCTGCTGGAAGCACTGAACGACCGTTAATATCAGGAAGAATCCAAAGTGAGATATGGATTAAGGGTAATTACTATACTCCAGAGTCTCAGAGGTTTTAGATTTTCTCAATGAGAAGAGTTTTGACAAAAATGTCAAAGTGCCTGAGGCAGGGTGCCTGCCTGTGGATAACTGCCTTTGATGTTCAGTTTTATGGCATTCTGAAGCAGCCACACCTCTTAACACCAGAAACTGAGCCCAGATTATTGGGGCGGGGAAGGAGTTTATGGGGTGAGGCCAATTATAAACTGTGAATTAAAAAATCGGATAAAAAGTTGGATTGCATTTACAAAAAAGAAATTTCAGAGAAGAGTCTATACAGAGCATGGAGAAGAAGAAAATACCTGAACAAAAGGTCGTAGAGAACCTATTTGGCGACAGCCACTGAATTCATACCAGTTAGGTACTTCTGCGGGTGACAATAGGAACTGTCGCCCTCTGTAATTGCCATATTCATAAGTAACCCATCTGAAAACAAAAAGCAAATAACCACAGTAAGTGGCAATTTTCATTTGACAGTGGACCCCAATTACATTTATTTTTAGAATGCTTTCCATTTCTAGACTGAACTATATACTTTTAACATACATTGGGGGAAAAATGAAGATCTTTTCTAGAACACTTAAGTAATTTCTTGACAAATAGCACATTTTTGCTATGTGAGTACTTATGCCAAAAAGTTCCATTCTTGAAAAGAAATAGGTAAGTTGTTTCCTCCATAAAGCAATGAAATATTGTCTTTTAGTGGATTCCTCAGTTCTTCCTGGGAACTATTCATAAAATAGCTTCAGCTGTAATAATGGATCTTTAAGTTGTTTAAGTAGTTAATATTTCCAAAGCTCTTAGTAGGTGCTAAATAGGGTTAAATAATAAGTTTTGTCTGCAATGAGAGTAATCTTTGTTAAATCTAAAAAACTGCTAAGATACTCAGTTCCCTTCTGCTCAGATGCTGCTGCTGCACACCTGAGGAAGTATGGGTTCAAGTGCAGACTGGCGTGGAAGCAGCCCAGCGCCCTCCTCTCTTGCATATTACATCAAGGAAGAATGCACTCTACTTTTAATCCTGGAACTTAAATCCTGGATAAAATTTTATCGTTTTAGTCATCTTATCATAAAAACAAAATATTCAGACCTGCTGCAAAAAAATCACCCGTAATTCTGCCACCCTAATATTCTATAATTTTTTTTCCAGGTAGGTCTCACTCTGTGCCCAGGCTGAAGGGCAGTGGCACGATTACAGCTCACTGCAGTCTCAACTTCCCAGACTCAAGTGATCTCCTGCCTCAGCCTCCTGAGTAGCTGGGACTACAGGCGCACACCACCACACCCGGCTAATTTTTGTGTTTTTAGTAAAGACAGGGTTTCAACATGTTGCCCAGGCTTGTCTGGAACTGCTAGGTTCCAGCGATCTGCCCGCCTTGACCTCCCAAAGTGCTGGGGTTACAGACGTGAGTCACTGTGCCCAGCTTCTGTGATTTAAAAAAAAATTTTTTTAGATGGAGTTTCACTCTTGTTGCCCAGGCTGGAGTGCAGTGGTGTGATCTCAGCTCACTGCAACCTCCACCTCCTGGGTTCAAGTGATTCTCCTGCCTCAGCCTCCCGAGTAGCTGGGGTTACAGGCGCCCACCACCACACCTGGCTAATTTTTGTATTTTTTAGTAGAGACAGGGTTTCACCATGTTGGCCAGGCTGGTCCTGAACTCCTGACCTCAGGTGATCCACCCACCTCAGCTTCCCAGAGTGCTGGGATTACAGGCAGGAGCCACTGTGCCCAGCCCGGCCTGATTATTTTTTAAGTAGATGTAGTCCACCCCAACATCTGTTGTACACAGGTAGACCATACCTATTGTTTTTGTGAATAAAAGAAAAATACTTCCTTAAAAACATATATTACATTGATGGTACTCATTCATTTTTATATTTTTCAAAAGTATTCAAAGTTGAGGGAAAAAAATTTTTCCAAGTTGACCTTTAATCATTTGTAGAACATCTGCCAGTCATTCCCAGCTAAAGAAAATCTCAGCCCCTGAGCTCCAAAATCAGAGGACTTGCTTTTTTTTTAAAGGGATAAGAAAAGTCAGCTCTTTCTTACTTGCTAGACTATGAGAGGTGTTAAAGACAAAGTCCTTACCTTAAATAAACTAAAAATCTAGATAATGAAATATAAGATGCTTTACACATGACTTTCCCAGTGGGAAAGTGTTCTAGAAAGGTGCATAATTATTAACCCTTACAGAAAGTAAGAGAAATGTAATATAAGAGAGGCAGAAATCTGATCAATTTTTTTTTTTTTTTTTTTAAGATGAGGTCTTGCTCTGTCACTCAGACTGGAATACCGTGGCGTGAACACAGCTCACTGCAGCCTCAACCTGCTCAAGTGATCCTTCGGCCTCAGCCTCCTATGAAGCTGGGACCACAGGCATGTGCCACCACACCTGGCTAATTTTTAAATTTTTGGTAGAGATGGGGTCTCACTGTGTTGTCCAGGCTTTTCTTGAACCCCTGGATTCAAATGATCCTTCTACCTCGGCCTCCTAAAGTGTTGGGAGTATAGGCGTGAGCCACTGTGCCCAGCCCAAACTTGATTTTTAAAATGATCTATTTTATTGAGTCAACAAGTAGGTAACTCACATGCCACCAATAACCTGAACAGAGCGTATTTGCGTGTTGAATCCCAGGGATCGGAGATTAATGGTTTCTGCATTAAGTTCAATCTTTTTTCCTTTGAAGTCTTCTCTTTCAAAGAGAATAATTGTTGGTTCAGAAAATTCCTGTTGAGGAACAAAGACAATGTTCAGTTATTCATCTTTGTTAATAATTCAAACTTATGTGAAAATCATCTTGTTACAAGGACAAAGCACAAAAAATCTGCCAGATTTGGCCTTTCCATACACTCCTTTTCCCAGGGAGCCCGGATGTTTGTATACTCCAAGCTAGAGAGAAAGCACAGAGGGGCAGTTAGTTTTTCCATTGCATAGGAAGGCAGGTAAATATAAATACCTCGTAAACCAGGAAAAAAAAATTCCAGGCACAGAGAAATGGGTATATGCTGGGAATATCAACACTTCTGATGGCATTTATTTTTGACTTAGCCATTTTCAGTGGGACAAGGAGGGGCTGGAAGGTCATGGACATAAATGTCGAGGGTCAGAGGGCTGTGGCAGCTGATGTTTAGTCGCTTAGTGTACGGTGGTATTGCCTGATCAGGGGACCTTCCTCTTGTATGCATTTTCAAATGTCTTTTTTTTTTCTTCAGTTCATCAATAAGACAATGATTCTGTGTACTCATGCTCCCAAACTTTCCTGTAGGAATCATTGTCAGAGAAAAAAAAACAACAGGATGGAAGCTCTATGTTCAAACTGTCAATCATTTTAAAGAGGACAACGGCACAAACATTGACTGATTTTCTGCAAAATGAAAAGTTGGCAGCTTATGCCTGTTTTTTCAAATTATAGACACTTTTGACTCTACATTAATCTGTAATGATAATACTGCTAAGCTCATAAATGATGCATTAAAAAGCATGTGGGAGGCCCGGCACGGTGGCTTATGCCTGTCATCCCAGCATTTTGGGAAGCCAAGGTGGGCGGATCACTTGAGGTCAGTAGTTTGAGATCAGCCTGGCCAATAGGGTGAAACCCCATCTCTACTAAAAATACCAAAAAAAACCCAAAACAACAACAACAACAAAATTAGCCGAGCGTGGTGGTGCATGCTTGTAATCCCAGCTACTTGGGAGGCTGAGTGAGAGACCAGAGAATCACTTGACCCCAGGAGGTGGAGGCTGCAGTGAGTCAAGATCACGCCACTGCACTCCAGCCTGGGCAACTGGGTGAGACTCCATTTCAAAAAAAAAAGCATGTGGGATTACAATTTTTTCCCTATCCTGCTTAAAGTTTGTGGAAAGGGTGTAGTACCTTCCTGCTTCATTTATGTGGATGTGTCCTGACTTGTCAAAAAGATTTTGTCTATCAGTAAACAGAGCATATTAATGTGTAGAAGTAGTTGGTATGGTCTAGGAATTAGTTTATATAAAACATACATGGAGGAAAGAAGACAAAAATTACAGTAGTATTACTACTTTGCACTTTGATTGCACTTTTGAGATGGCATGCCCAAAAATGTTCTAAACACTTTAGTATTAAAAAGCAATTAAATAATTTTGAACTATTGAGTCACAAAGATATGTAGTCTTCATATGGGTAAAACATTCATTTCCTCACAATTAAAACATAAAAAGATGTCATCTATAGCCTCAGAGTGTTGTGAGCATATATGCCAAGTTCTGGTTGAGGGAAGGCATTGAAATTTTCAAATATATACTTGTAGGTAGCTTTTAGAATTCTAGGCAGAATAAGTCTTATTTCATTACTTGTAAGCTAATGAATCTGACTACCTCATTTCATGTTTCACTGCTACTATTTTCATGTCTCAGCTGCATTTTTGCTATTTAAACAGGCAGGCAGGGATGAGATGAAAACCAGCTCACATATGTTCTTCCTACCTTTCAAACTAAAAGGACCAACTGCGTGTGTTTAAAGCTCTTTATGAGAAACCAGTTACCAAAAACTAATAAAAATTTCAGAAACTACAGATACTTCCAGACTTTAACATCTGAACATGATCTTGCAGTTTTGTTCTATCGAATATTGCTTCAACTACATCAAACTGAAAGATTTCTGTCCAAAAGAGGGCACTATAATCTGGATTAGCACATAGTGACAAACTGGGAGAAGTCATTTGATTGCAAATCTCTAAAATACTGAATACTAGACTAAAAACCTATAAGGAATTTCTTCAACAATAACAACCAAAGATAGAGGAAGCCAAATTGCAAAGGATACAATACACAATTCGCTGAATAGAAAATGCAAATTATAAATGAGAGATACCAGCCTCACTAATAGTGAAATACAAATTAACCCAACCACGACATAATGCTTTCTGCTTATTCTATCAAGTTGACAAAAATTAGAACAACAGAATATTCAGTAATGGCAACAATGTGGGAAGCAGGAACCCACATGTACTGCTGGTGGGAGTCTCAAGTGGTGGGATCTGGCAGTGCTGAATGAAACTGCCTGTTCTTACATGTGAAATCCAGTAATTCTACTCCTAATAAATAGTCCCAAGAGACTCCCACACAGGTCCGTAGGGATATGCATATGAGGATTAAGTGAGTAAAACAGGGTGGTGGAAAGTGTGTACCAGTTAGAATCAATAAACTAGATGTACACAGAGGCAAATGGACAGTTCCACCTCCAAGCCCTTAACTTTAAGAGCAGGTTCTACCTGCTGGTTACCTCACTCTGACCATCAGCTATGTGAGGCATACATTTCTGCAACACTATTCGCAATGATATACTTACAACATCTATAAAACGAAGAGACTTGAAAGTTGCTCCAGGCGGGCATCCCATTGCAGACAGACAAGGATAATGGCCTTCCTCCAGCACGTATTGATTACCAGTGAAATTTTCTCCATCATATACAACCCAGCTACAATGGGAAAAACCACACACATGCACAGAGTGTGCCACTTGAGTACTCCTATTCAAGAAGTCTGATTTTTAGAGGCAGCCTGCTATAACATAAACACAATGCTTGTGGCAAACAGAGTTCTTTCTTCAAAAATATTTGGATCTATTTATTGCATTTCTGCTTGTGGCAAATTAATATTCATAAGACAGCTAACTTTGCATTTGGGAAATAAACTTCTTTCTCCATGTTCTTTCTGACTTCCCCAGCCTCCAGCCTTCCTTGCACTTCTCATGGGTGCCACCTTTTGCCTAGCCAGTGGAGCTTCAAGCCCTCAAGTCCTCTTTGAATAATCCTTCTTCAAGCTTCGTGACTAGTTAATCACCAAGGTCTATTGATTTGGTCTATTGATTTCCTTCCAAAATTTCTTGCACACTTCTCTATCCTCATTTCTAATACCTCTGCACTGGGCCAGGAGTCAAAATACTATAGTGACTTAAGTCACTTAGCCTCTCTGGTATCAACATTATTCATAAAATGGTGATTTGCCATGCTTCCCTAGAAGTTTGTGGGGTTTTTTTCTTTTTCTTTTCTTTTTCTTGGGGGCTGCGGGGACGGAATCTCGCTCAGGCTGGAGTGCAGTGGCGTGACCTCGGCTCACTGCAACCTCCGCCTCCCAGTTCAAGCGATTCTTCTGCCTCATCCTCCTGAGTAGCTGGGACTACAGGTGTGTGCCACCACCCCCAGCTGATTTTTGTAGTTTTAGTAGAGACGGGGTTTCACCATATTGGCTAGGCTGGTCTCGAACTCCTGACCTCATGATCTGCCCACCTCAGCCTCCCAAAGTGCTGGGATTACAGGTGTGAACCACCGCACCCGGCCCTGTTGTTGTTTTTAACCCAACAAATGCCTTTTGAGGATTGTGTGCCAGGTACTTTTCTATTGCTGGGGATACAGCAGAGAACCAAAGTCCCTGCTTTCCTGAAGTTAATACTCTAGTGAGCTGAGACAGGTAATTTTCAACATGCACAGGACTGGTGGTAATAAATGAAACAGGCAGGGGATAAAGAGGAGCGGGGACGTGGTAGCAGTATGTCCAACAAACTAGGAAGCTTTACTGTCCGTCTATGTGTGTGTGTGTGGTTTTTTTTTTTCCTGAGACAGAGTCTTGCTCTGTTGCCCAGGCTAGAGTGCAGTGGTGTGATCTCACCTTACTGCAATCTCCGCCTCCTGGGTTCAAGCATTTCTCCTGCCTCAGCCTCCCAAGTTGCTGGGATTACAGGTGTGTCACCACACCCGGCTAATTTTTGTATTTTTAATAGAGATGGGGTTTCCCCATGATGGCCAGGCTGGTCTCGATTTCCTGACCTCAAGTGATCTGCCTGCCTCGGCCCAAAGTGTTGGGATTATAGGCGTGAGCTGCTGTGCCCAGCCTCCGTCTATGTATTTGAATGCAAAGTCAGTGCTTTTCTGCTGTGCAATACTAAAGGACAGGATAGCATTGTTTCAACCATAAAGAACCACATGATTAAAGGCACTATTACTACTATTATTAAGAGACTTACATCCTCAACACCTCTTGCACAGATTGCTCCAAGGCTTTCCTAACTGGGTTTCCCTGACCTTGGGCTCTCCCCTCTCTATGAAACTTTTGTACATGGATTGTTTCAGCATGGCACTTTGAGCCCATTGCCGTTGCCCTGTGTCTTGTGTTTCCCATGGAAGCCATCTACCGTGTGCTCAGCTTTGCTTCTCCTCCCAGTACAGAGCCCTCCCAGCAAGTAGTACTAGTGGCTCCCTGATCCGCGTGTCTGCCGTCTCCACTCCAGCATGCACTTTCCACCTTCCTGTTAATGCAGTGTGTGGATCCTGTCCTTATCTACCTGTAAAAACAATCCACCTTGGGAGGTACCTTGGATTAACTAGAGCCCAACTCTCCCTTTCTAGATGATGGAAAGGCATACAGAGTAAAGAACCTGCTCTGGATTCCATTACACAATGAGATGATCTTCAGCTTCTCCAACCAACCCAGAACCCCTTGTCCTCTGGCATCTGGTACTCAGATGTCGCGAAGCATGCCATTGGACTAAGATGGTGGTTTCACATAGCGCCAAGCACCTAGCAGGCATCACTAAATACTTGCTGATGTGTGAATTCTGTTTTACTGCAGTGATTCAGCTCTGCCAGGCCACTGTTTTACTTACCTGCCTCCTGAAACTCTGCAAGACTTGGTAGAAAATGAATCATCAATTTGACTTGTTGTTTCTTCAAAACTTTGACTGTTACCTTGAAACTGTGGTTCTGAAAACAAGTGAATCTTTGAAAAAGTAAACAGAAACACATAAAATTATTTTCCTAAACACATTAACTAATTTAGCCTTTGAAATGATGACCCAAACATGACCTGTTAACTTTTGTTACAGTAAACTGGTGTGAATTTTATAAATCCTTTAATTTTCCACGTCTACATTCATGATCAGTTAGAAACATGTTAACTGCACCATTCATGACTATTTAATTCAGAGACATCAAAGTAGAATGCAACAACAGAGGTAACTTTCTATAGAACACCCTGTTGTGAAGCTGTGGGGCATTTTAAAGCTTTATTGTGGCCAGAAGTCATTGTCCA
The DNA here is from genome assembly GCF_002776525.5 of Piliocolobus tephrosceles. Classification (NCBI taxonomy): domain Eukaryota; kingdom Metazoa; phylum Chordata; class Mammalia; order Primates; family Cercopithecidae; genus Piliocolobus; species Piliocolobus tephrosceles. The sequence continues at coordinate 65,620,844 of NC_045438.1, forward strand.
TCAGTTCTAACATTAACAACAAACAGTATTTTGGAAAGACATAGTGTAGTTTCCTTCCTTCTCAATGGAAGATACTTGCTGACTTATCAGAATCCTGTAAATGCCAATAAAGGAGGCTATAGTGGTGTTTGTTCCTCTATAATTATGGCTCTGTGAACACTTCCATTAAAAGGCCTAAATAACAAATGTACACTCCAGTTGATGTTAAGAATCAGCATTCAGAAAGCTTGAGCGAGACCATATAAAATGTCTAGTGCTGACACAGCAAATATGAAAATTCATTTTACCATCACAATAGCTAGATGCTATTGTTTGAAATATTAATCTCAATGTATTAATGTACACTCTCAGTCAATGTAATGATACAAAATTCAGCATTATACAATAAGAGCATTTTATAAGAAGTATTTAGACATGGGTCAGTACTGTCAATTAACTATTAAAGTAAACTTAAATCTTACTTTTAAATACAACTATGGTTTCAGGCATAACAATGGGTAAAACTAACAAAATGTCCCAAATGTCTGATTTTCTTTTTTTTTTTTTTTTTTTTTTTTGAGACAGAGTTTCTCTGTGTCACCCAGGTAGGAGTGCAGTGGCGCGATCTTGGCTCACTCCAACATCTGCCTCCTGGGGTTCAAGCAGTTCTCCTGCTTCAGCCTCCTGAGTCGCTGAGCTTATAGACAGAAGCCACCATGCCCACTAGTTTTTGTCTTTTTACTAGAGACAGTGTTTCCCTATGTTGGTCAGGCTGCTCTTGAACTCCTGAACTCAAGTGATCTGCCCACCTTGGCCTCCCAAAATGCTGGGATTACAGGCGTGAGCCACCATACCCGGTCCCAAATGTCTAACATTTTAAACATAAGTTCCGTTTTTCAGTGGAAGGCCCCTCATATATTAATATAAAATAATATTTTTAAAGTTACCTGATTTCGTCTCCTCGGGCCAGTGAAAGAATCCTAAAATTTTTTAAAGGAAGGAGAAAAGGAAATGAATAGAACAAAAACATTGAAAAAGTTTTTTTCTTCTAGATTATTAACAATTACTGCTAAAAATAAACTCAGAATATTTTCCACAGCAATTATTATTACATGAACCAGTAACACACATTAAGGAAATCCAGAATTCAGTTAAATATTCTCATGCAAAAATATAACTCCTTACCAAACATATAGGTTGAACAGAAGAGATCTTACAATTTTTGCCTCCCCAGTCCTCAAAACTGGAATAAAATCCTTTATCCAGTATATACTGTTCTCCTGTGAAGTCAGGATTTTCATAGGCTACCCATCTAAAAGAAACAAAAACAATAACTTGTTAGAGTTCATATTTTACATATAAAACGATCACATATTGGGATAACGATGTATCATACAGAAACTTTCATTTGTTTTGCTAATTGAAATTTTAATTTTTCTGATTCTCCATTAACCTTTAGAAGCAGATGGGTTTGTCTACAGGACAAATCAAAATGGTAAGTCAGCAGAGAAAAGGAAACGCTTATACACTGCTGGTGGGACTGGAAATTAGTTTAGCTGCTGTGGAAAGCAGTTTGAAGATTTCTCAAAGAACTAGAACTAGTATTCAACCCAGCAATCCCATTACTGAGTATATACCCAGGGAAAAATGAATTATTCTACCAAAAAGATACTTGCACATGTCTTGTTTACTGCCGCACTATTCACAATATCAAGATGTGGAATCAACCTAGGTGTTCATTAATCAATGGTGGATTGGATAAAGAAAATGTGGTACATGTAAACCATGGAATACTATACGGCCATAAAAAAGAATGAAATCAAGTCCTTTGCAGCAACCGGGATGCAGCTGGAGGCCACTATCCTAAGCGAATTAATGCAAACAGAAAACCAAATACCAAATACTTATGAGCAAGAACATATACTTATGAGCATGTTCTTGCCCATAAATGGGAGCTAAACATTGGTTATGCATGGACATAAAGATGAAAAAAAAAAAAATAGGCACTGGGGACTACAAAAGGGGCGGGAGGGAGGCGGGTTTGAAAAACTACCTATTGCATACTATGCTCACTACCTGGGTGACAGGTTCAACCATACCCCAAACTTCGGCAAATCATGCAATATACCCATGTAACAAGCCTGCACATGTACCCCGTGAATCTAAAATAACAAATGAAAAAAATTTAATGCAAAAGAAACGGTAAGCATAAGAGTATCTTGACATGAACTTTTGGGTGTCCTCACTTATCCAATACTATTCCTTCAGAAAGCTACGAAGGCAATACTTCTCTGTGCTTTTTTTCTAATTGTATTCTGAGGAAACAAAACAAATAGGACTTTCAAGAAGAACCAGTTCTTTTAATAAACAATCAATAAATCCTTTCATCCTCAACCTTAAAATATTTTTGCAGAAAGATCTTAGAAAGCTGTGTCTATTACACAACAAACCACACTGAAAGAGAAGTTAACAGAAGAAATGCTTTAAAAAATGCAGAACAGAACTAAAATACTGTTTCCAACAGTGTTTCCAACATCACATAAATATGTAATAATTAAATAAAATTGAGCAAACTCACAGAAATAGTAAAAATAAATCTCTTTTGGAATGTTTTGTATTTCTAAGTGATCTACACCCAGAGGAAAATCAAGAAAACCAATTTAATGATGCTATTTCCTATCCAAAGATAAAGTATTTGAAAGGAAAAGGTTTTTCAGTTCTGTTATATTAAAGAGATACTTAATACTGTTATATTAAAGACATCAAGTATCTCCTCAATTAATTCATCACTCTCAGGATCTTCTCAAAGCTTAAAGGAATAATATCTATGTAGGTATTATGTAGAGTGATCAGAACTTTGCAAAATGTTTCCACATCTGTTATCACATTTAATCTTCTAGGGAGGTATTGGTGTTCCCATTTTACAGATGGGAAAAACCTAAGACACAGGGAAGTTAATTCATTTACCAGGTGCCAGGAACTAGACTGGCACTAGACATACAAAGATGAAAAAGACAAAATCTCTGTCCTCCAAAGCCCACAGATGGGTAAGAAGCATCACATGGAATTATGTGTTGGTATTTGTTTTGAATGGGAAATGACTTGTCCAGGGCGACACAATCGACTGTTGGCCAGAATGTGACAGAACCTACCTATCCTGAGGCTCACCAGGCTCTCCTCGCTTTGTGACCCAATCTGCCATGTGCCCTGGAAAGTTCCCTTTCATTTACTGTTCTAGAAAACCATGTCTAAAACAGTCCACACACTTTATAATTAGGGCAGATCATGAATTTACTATCCAAAGAGCTGATTTAAACAAAAACTCAAGTACAGTCATTACTAGAATATGAACAGCCATCAAGGAAAAAAAGAACACTGCCAAAATCTCCAGTGAGAAAGAGCTAATGATAGCCAACATCTGTGCACTCAGTCCTGGCCATCCAAATGGAGAAGCCGCTGTACGTATCACTCAGTCTTTCAGGAAATACAGTCCCCTACCACCCCCCGATTTCAGAGCCTCACTAGCAATTTTTAAAACCTATTATTTTTAAATTATTATAATTATTATTATTATTTGTAGTAGAGTCAGGATTTCACCATGTTGGCCAGGCTGGTCTCAAACTCCTGACTTCAAGTGATCCACCTGCGTCATCCTCCTAAAGTTCTAGGATTACCAGCGTGAGCACAGTTCCGGGCCTAAAAACCTATTCCTGATCATTAAGAAGTGAGGAGATAGGAGACCTGGCTCCACCTGTGGTCGTGACATTAACTTTCAGATAACTTTGAAGAATTCACTTAACCTTTGTGAAAGTTCGTATTTTCAAGTGTCAGTAGGGGAGTGGGCCAAGGTCCCTGGGCTGGCCAGGTGATGCTGTACAGCACACGGGTACCCGCATTTGCTGCCTCTGCCCACAGGGCCTCAGGCTTTACCCCCAGCATGAAGGGAAGCAACAGGAAAGCCTGAGCAGGGAGCACTGCTATGTGGGAGGAGTGTCTGCACATCAAGAAAATCTACCTTACAAACACTAGGACTTAAAAAAACAACAACGAACAATTAAAGAAGAGTCACATTGAAAAAAGTGTTCTCAGCAGGGCTCTGGGTCGGTAACAAGTAGAGAGATTAGAGGGTTAAAGGCCTTTCTGTTTGACTTCAAGGTTTGGAGGGAAAAAAGACAGTGAGGAGGGAGTCTGAATGCCAAGGAGAGAAGGCAGAGACTGAGAAAGCCCTGGAAGCAGCTTTAGCCAATACTCTGTTCTTTTTACGAACAAGTATGGGTAGTGCATTTTCCTATGAAACTAAACTACTTGTAAGTAAATACCCAACACCCAGCTAAGCCTATCTCTAATTCACTGAAGCTGAAGCCGGAAAACAATTTATGAAGATGTTACTTGAACTGACAGTAGTGTTGTTTTCCCTCCAAGATACCTGATGAATCACCCATGAACACGGGGGCACTGGGGGAGGGGAGAAACCACAAAACCCAGATCTGAGATTCTCTGCTCTATGATCCGGGAGTCTACTTACAACTTACACCTGGGGCTCTTAAGAAAGTCCCTCACTGTCCTTGTCCGGATGTATTCTGTACACATGAATCAACACTCCTCTGTTTAAAGACTGGTAGGGAGAGGGGGGAAAGGCATGTACACAAGTACTAGCAGGTCTCAGCCTGGTGGAATAATTGCTCAGAAGATAAGGGCAGCAGGGTAAACCTGCCCTTCTGTGAAAGGCCGAAGGAAAAAGAATTTAAAACAACAACACTTTTCGTTTTTATCTGAATACTAGAAATATTTCATTTTGCTCCTAGTTTTAAAAAACTAGCCCAGTTTCCACTCTCTGGGCAAGAATATAGCATAGAACTAGAAACTGATAAGCAGGGAGTTTCTTTCAACATTTCCAGTAAGAAATCAAATGCAGTTCCCAAAAACCTCAGTTGGCAGTTTTATGGGCATCCTTCCTGAAGGCTGTTTTCTGTTTCAGGGCTAATGAGTTTACGACCCAGGGGATGTATTACCCATGTGATGGTGACCCTCCTGGGAGATACTTTCATGGAACAAGAGCTTCAGAAGAGTTTTTTTCTGACAATGTGTGCCATACTAAGAAATAAAGAACAAGCTAAAATACTTAATTGCCAATTAAAGCCATTAAAATACAATAATTTTCCTTTGAAACTGTTAGAAGTGAATAGGTAGCCCTCCTCCATCATCTTGGCTCATCTCAGCCCTCCCATCCTATCCCACAGGCCTAACTCCAATGCCACCTCCTCCACAAAGTCTTCCTTCCCTGTGTCCAGACTGGAAATTAATCTCTGTCTGCTGTGGGAGCATTTAATGTGTACCTCTTTTGTAGCAATAATTATGTTTTACATAAATCCTGTAACTTCTTTGAGGACATAATACAATGCTTTGCACATAATAGACCTCAATAAATACTTGTCAAATGACAAATCGAACAAAATGTGAGGAAGCAGCTGACTCTGGTAAATACAAAAGCCCTTCCATATGCAAAGAATTTCAAAGGAAGTGGGGGGGGGGGGTGTGTGTCCACGTATGTGTATGTACCTCCCTTCAACTTCCCCCTTCTACCAAAACTTAACTGTTACAGGGAAAAAAAAGCTTAAGCCAGGAAATGCAATTAGAAATGACTAAAAATAGAAACATATAATAGCAGCACTTTATAAAGGAAACTGATTTCAAGTAAGCAAGGCCTGGGTAAAAAGGAAAGGAGATTGGCTCAAGGCACAATAATTCTACCTGTGTTAACAGCATCATCTACAAAATGCCTAAGGGAATTCATTCTAGCCAGCATCCTTTTGCTTCCTCTGCCAGGGTGGATGACTGGGCTCTGACTAATAGAACCAGCACAACTGGTGAATATCAAAATGTACAACTGTTTCACCAACTTATGTTTCACCAGACTAAGTTGGTCACTATGTTTTCCTCCTAAATAATTAGCTTTAAAGGCAATCTAAAATACTGCAGAGCCCCAGCAATACTTCAGATAACTTATACCAGTATTTCAGATGACTTCCGGCTTTTGTAAACAGGCTACTGATTCTAAAATGTTAGGCTCCAGAACAGGACCCAAGAGTAGGCATTTCCTGCTAAGAATGGAATACCCAGAAATCAGATCACTGATACTCTGCCACAGTGCACCACATGCAACAGCCTAGATAAGAACTTGGTAAACAAGGTTTTTTTTTACTCTATTTACTAAGAGTAAACATTAACCATGTTCATCAACTTTTAGTACCTTGTACACGCATTTCAAATATCCAGGGCTATTGTGGGAGGCCCCATGAGATATAATGGGGTTGAGGCTAGGATGATTCAAATAGTTTATGTCACTATGACGACAAAAACCTAACACCAAACACTTTCAATATAACCAATGTCACATTATTTCATATAACTATTTAAGAATACTCTCACTTATAACAAATTAGAATAGACATTAGCCTGGATTATAAGAATAATTATGTAACTCCCTGTAACAGCCATCTGCTGTTTTTGCCCATCTGGCATCTATCTGCCCACTCTTTCTGATGTCCCTGAGGAACTTCTGTCCCTGGGGAAGTTCTGATAATCATATCTAAGTGGCTCCTATGGGATAGACCCTACATCTCAGCTCTGGAGATGGACACATAGCCCAGACGTGACCATCTCTGTGGCTACAGTGATTGGTTCAGGCATGTGCACATGACCCAGGCCTAGAAAAGCAAAGTCAAACATGGAACTTGTGAGGAAAAGAGAAGCTCTTTCCACTGCAAGAAATGAGCTGGAGCCAGGCATGGTAATCCCAGCACTTTGGGAGGCCAAGGCAGGTAGATCACCTGAGCTCAGGAGTTTGAGACCAGCCTGGGCAACATGGCAAAACCCTGTCTCTAAAAAGAAAAATACAAAAATTAGCCAGGCCTGGTGGCATGCATCTGTGGTCCCAACTACTTGGGAGGCTGAAGCAGGAGGATTGCTTAAGCCCAGGAGGCAGAGGTTGCAGTGAGCTGAGATGTTGCCACTGCACTCCAGCCTGGGTGACAGAGTGAAACTCTGCCTCAAAAAAAAAAAAAAAAGAGTTAGGAGAACAACAGCCAGATGTGGCCATAGGCCACCAGATGCAAAGGGCCTACCTAAAGTCAAGTTAACACAGAAAAAAGCCCAATCAAGACACAGAGACCAAGTCCTGGTAACAGTGTTTGATCCCTTGCATCCAGCCATGCCTGAAGCAAAATCTTCTCCAGGACTTTTCAGTTACTTAAGCCAGTAAGTTCCATTTTAATCCCTTGAGCCAATGTAGCTTGGTTTGCAATCACTTCATCCCAAATAATCTTGAGTAAACATTTTCAATAAAAACTTGCTTTACCACTAATAAAACAGTCAACTGCTAACTCCACGTACATAGAACAATTATTTTTATGTCAAACAAATAATGAAGAAATACACTGGAACAGGTGTAGGACCACAGGAAAATCTAATGGGACTTTGACCCGGTCTCAGGTTTATGTTACATTACTATTATTATTATTATTTGATCTCCATCGTTTAAAAAATTCATGATCTTTCCATGCAGAATGACAAGGGAAGCAGATCTGTAGATTTCTATCATGATACCCAAAGCCTACCCCAAACGTAAAATGAAGAGACAGTATGAGAAAGATTTTTAAAGAGAGTTAACGAAAATATTATGACAGCGACTATTACATGACTGATTTAATGTTCAGCTGTTGAGATATTTGTGTATCGAGTGCCTACTCTGTCATAGACTCTTACCAGTTTAAAACAAACCAAGGTAAAACCCATGTTTAAAATTCCAGTTGGATTATTTCACTTACACTCCACTCAGTACATTAATAGACTGTGTCTTCACTCCGTATCCAGTCTCCTTTAAATTAGCAACAATTCCCAATACATCAATACTGGAACCTTTGGATCCAAAGTTTTTTTCACTGTACATTATCATGTGAGCATTTGAAAAATCCTATTGAGAAAAAAAATTCAAAATTCAAAACCTAGCCATTTATTATCCAAAGAAGACCAAGTATTAGCCATTAGCTTGTCCTTTACTTACACCTAATATAGGTCGTAAAGACTGAAGCTCTCCATTGTAACCTCCCCAGGCTTTCCAGTCCCTGTATTCTCCTTCTTCTAGCAAATACTGATGACCTGTAAATCCAGGCTTCTCATACGCAACCCAACTGCAACACAAAGAACACGAGGAGTAGTCATTTTCAGACATGTTCACATTTTTTCAAGGTACGTGTCAATTTCATTGAAAAATACAAATAGTTAGAAAGCTAGACATGAACTTCTGCTTTATTAGCATTGGAATTCTTTAAAATTTAGGAGAATAACAGAATAGCCCCAAGAAAATAACCTAAGAGACATATATCAGACTTGTATAAAAAAGGGAAGGGGAGTGTGTGTGTGAGTGGTGTAGGGCTGACTCAAAAGAACCTCAGCAAGCAAAACTGGATAACCTCACTTCAAATAGTAACAAAAATATTATGAATAGTTAGCGATTTACAAGAGCAATTTTAGTGTGCACTTCTATGGGAAAGGTGTAAGATCTATAAAATGCAAAAATACAAAAATTAGAAAGCAAACTCTCAAACCCTTCAATAGCTTGGAGCATAATTCTAATAAGCAAGGTTGTAGATTTGATCAACTTGAATAGGCCAATGTATCAGCCTTGCTTGGTGGACTGACCCCACAATGGTCCCTCAAACTATTTTTTTTTTGAGATGGAGTTTTGCTCTTGTTGCCCAGGCTGGAGTGCAATGGTGCGATCTTGGCTCACCGCAGCCTCTGCCTCCTGGGTTCAAGCGATTCTCCTGCCTCAGGCTCCCAAGTAGCTGGGATCACAGGCATGCACCACCACGCTCAGCTAATTTTGTATTTTTAGTAGACACGGGGTTTCTCCATGTTGGTCAGGCTGGTCTTGAACTCCTGACCTCAGGTGATCGGCCTGCCTCGGCCTCCCAAAGTGTTGGGATTACAGGTGTGAGCCACCATGCCTGGCCTCAAACTACTTTCTTAAATCTGGTCACTATAGGCTGAGGAGAATGTGGACATACCTGTCAAAATTCACCACACTATAGAATAAGGAATGTTGTTTTTAGGGGGGAAAGGACACATTTATTACTTAATATTTAGGAAAAAAAAAAAAAAGAAATCCTAACAAGTCACCCATGTACTTACATGCCTCTGAGAACTTTCACAGACCCCACTGACGTAAATGGCAAATGATCGCCTCCAGTCGCCTCTTCTGTTTCACCTCCCTCCATGACAAAACTACACATTTCTGTTTCTAGTTCCACACATTTTCCTTCAAAGAAAGGCTTTTCATAAACAACTACCTATGATAGAAATGAGATATACCAGTAATTTGTAAGAAGTATCCCAACAGCTTAACATTAAATCAGTCATTTAATATCACTAAGTCCTGAAACACAAATTAAAATTTTCTGGCTGGGCATGGTGGCTCATGCCTGTTATCCCAGCACTTTGGGAGGCTGAGGTAGGTGGACCAGAAGGTGGACTTGAGCTCAGAAGTTCAAGACCAGCCTGGTCAACATGGTGAAACCCCATCTCTACTACTAAAAATATAAAAATTAGCTGGGCATAGTGATGCATGCCTATAATCTCAGCTACTCAGGAGGCTGAGGCAGGAGAACTGCTTGAACCCAGGAGGCAGAGGGTCAAGTGAGCCAAGATTGCGTCACTGCACTCCAGCCTGGGCGACAGAGTGAGACTCTGTCTCAATAAAATAAA
>NC_045438.1:65630987-65638498 GCF_002776525.5 Piliocolobus tephrosceles
TTTTTTTTTTTTTCCTAATGTGGTATAGCCCAAAGCCATGGTTCCAAACAGTTTTAAAATCATACTTATATATATATATTTATATATAAATAAAATAAATATATACCCCCCACACACATATATTATGTATATATATAACTGATATTTAGAACCACATAGAAGGAATCAGAGGATTCTAAAGTAGTGTTAAAATTGAAAATTGAAAAAATTTATAGTGTGTGTCATCGATGTGGGAATTGGGAATAGCAGAAAGGGTATTTTGGAGTAGGGAAAGTTTGTCTTGAAAAAGTTTTTTCCTGGCTAACTGGCAAGCAGCAAGAAGCCCTACAATTAGTAAATACAATTGCAAATTGTTAACTTAATATAACAACGACCCTTTTGAGCCATGGCTAAATGTACTCTTAGTGTAACCAGTGCCATTAGCATCATCTTCTACCCTGAAGGATGGCACGTGTAAGTTGGCAACTTCCTTTGGCTGCATTTATGTGTGATAGAGGTTTAATATGAGAAGTCACATAAGCGATATCTTCAGAGAGATGAAGTGGGAATAACATTAAGTATATATATATGTGTGTGTGTATATGTTTAAATAATTAATATACATTTTTACCTTTGGATCTGTAGGGAATTCAACTTTACGGCCACCCTGAAAAAAATAATAACATAGTAAGAAATATAGTTTTTCACTGAAACATTACCATTCTATATTAGCCTTAGCAGTTCATAGTAAGCCATTGAATTTCAGTGTGACTACGTTCCGGTTTGTTTTAACTTACATGAGATAGTTCTAAAATTACCAACAATAGAGATGAACACATGAGGAAAGCAGGCTAGAACGGAGCCTCGCACAGGCAGGCTATGAGCTGGTCTGCACTGTAGGAGTGACTTGGAAAATTTCTCATAAAAATCCATACTTCTCTTGAAAAAGCAGGTCCAAGGGCTGACATCTCTGGACCCAGATTCTCCCAGGCTGCTGTCTTCGGCTTCTGCATTTAACGATCCTGCCCTGAGATCACCCTTCAGCTGGGAACAGGCATGGGGTTGCCGTCTCTACCATTCCCTTCGGTTCAACTCTCAGCCATTTGTATTTGCTGCCTGGCGCCTGCAGGTATTTGATTTTGCAACCAGGGCTTACGAAACTATTACGTGTTGAAGTTCACATAATAAGATCTGAAGGACTCATGGAATAACTAGATAAACTGTTAAATAAAATTTAACACATCCCAAAGGATGAGTCTATGGGGGGTTGTTATAAAATAAAAAGCTTTTTAAAAACAAACTCACTAAAATCCGAGAAATAATGTTACATTAAAAAGATATTGCACAAAAATGTTAAACAGGTCAAGAGTTTAAATCAGCAATGGGAAAGTTGGATTTTTTCAAAATCAGTATCTTTAATAGCTTTTGAAAAAAAGTGCCGCTAAGGATGCTCAAAGGCACCAAATGAACTATAATTATAAAAGAATGTGTTGGTTTCCTTACCTTTTATGAAAAAAAGAAGCAAAAAAAAAAAAGGAATGTGGCTGATATTATCAGCAACCCAGAGATTATACAGCCAAGCACATGACCTTTTCAAAAGTAATCCTGTTCGAACACCACAGACTTTGCAGATTTTTCATCATCATTACAAACTGTTCCTAAAACCTGGATGAATTCTTTTATACATTCACAAAACTAACAAAACTTTGTTCTTTGAAAGTGAGTTTCATTTTAGAAACAAAAGCCCAAATCATTTGCATTAAGACCAGCCAACATACAGATAATTAAACCAAATACTTTGGGAGGAGGGGTAAAATTAAGATTAAAAAAAAAAAAGTCTTCCTAAGTTCTAATTTGTCTCAAACTGTCTCAGAAGCCAAGTGCGAAGTGCAGTTTCAAAAACGTGTTTGTAATGGGAGCCTCATCTCGCTGCGGGTACTTAGGGAACAACCTCTATGCTGCAGCACACACTGCACTCAGCACTGGGGACAAGACAGATGTGGCCTGCTTCCTCCCAAAGCTGACAGTCTAGCGGAAGAGACAAAGAACAAAGCAAGACACTGGGACAAGGGAGAGGAAGCACAAGGCTCCTTCCACAGCAGATACTCAGGAGGACAACACTCATTTGGTCCAGCCCCAGCGACCCCCAAGCCACCACCCGGTGCAGCCTTGTGTCACGGCAGCAGAGCCGGTCCTCAGCGTGCCCTGCTCTCTCTCTCCCAGGCTGCACCCTGGCTCACGCAGTGCATTCACCAACAGCTCCGTCTAAAAAATCATCCTGCCAATTTTTTAAGACTGAATTTAATTTAGCATGAAGCTTTCCGAATTATCCCCCTTTTCTGTCACATCACCCACAACTTGGAATTGTATGTATCTTTGTCCTGTTTTTCCATCAATGTTTAGTTCTTCACTTTCCTCACTTGTTAAACCTACACTGGGCTGAAGCTTTGTGCACCCATCTGCAGGTCTGCAGGGCTGAGAATGCCTTAAAGACAAAGGACATAGTCTTACCTGCTTTTTTTTTTTAATCTACAGCATCTAGCAAGTTACTGTTTCCATAATTCCTATTGAGCAATAGGTCCAATCTGCTACAAATTTGTTTCTTAAAAGTCAGCTTCATTGCTTCAGAGTTACACCCTGTGAATTACCATGTCAAGCTGACAAAGAATCACCACAAGGACATTTGCATTTCATTTTTACCATTTTCAGAGGCCGCATGGATCCAATGTACGCTGCTTCTGTATCCCAGAAGGACAAGTCAGGGTATTCACCAGGTTCCAGGATGAAAGGAACACCCTGAAATCCAGGTTCTTCATAAATCAGCCACCTAAACAGCCACCATGGAAGGAAAGAAAGGGAGCCAACTCATCATTTGTTTCAGTTTTTCCTTCTGTCTGGTTCCCAGGATGAGAGGAAAAGAATAGGAGAGGATACGGACCCACACAATGAACGGCTGGACTTAGGTGTTAGAATCACACTAGACTCAAGGAAAAATAAAGCCATTATATGCTCCTCTTCTTGATCTTTCACTTTTCTCCTTGGCTGGCTTTGCCCCCTTATTTTAATTTATATTATTAATTGCTCCTAAGTTCCACCTAATCATTTGTCATGGTGCCAAACATTAGTAACAGCTAACATCTCCCTAGAGCATAAAAGGAATCCACTCAGAATTTCATCTAATCCTCACAGCAATGCTATGAGGAAGAGATGCTGTTGTCCTCGTTTGATAGATAAGTAAGTTGCCCAAGGCCACACAGCTGTAAGTATGAAAGGCTGGAATGATTCAAGCCGATTCCAGATCCAGGTTCCTAATCATTTTTTTTTTTTTTCTTTTGACGGAGTCTTATTCTGTTGCCCAGGCTGGAGTACAGTGGCTTGTTCTCGGCTCACTGCAACCTCTGCCTCCTGGTTCAAACGATTCTCCTGCTTCAGCCTTCCAAGTAGCTAGGAGTACAGGCACACACCACTCCACCCGACTAAGTTTTGCATTTTGCATTTTTTTTACTAGAGGGTGGGGGTCTCACCATGTTGGCCAGGCTGGTCTCGAATTCCTGGCCTCAGGTGATCCCTCAGCCTCAGCCTCCCAAAGTGCTGGCATTACAGGTGTGAGCCACCATGCCCAGCCCTAATCATTTTAGTGATGGCAGTTTTTCTCATTACAGGAAGTGCACTGAACACAGTTTACTCTTTTCACAGTTACTCAGGATCATCACTGTGAGCATTACTTAATGCACAGTGGTGTCCTCGGGGGCTCTGAAGGTCTGTGGGACTGCTTGTTCCCAGGCTGCAAAGTTTTTTGAGTTCTTGGTTCTGATTGTTATGACTTTTCAATACCACACCCTTCTATCAGCTTGTCAGCTGTGGCTTCTGCTTCAGTTGGGAACCAGCAGCCCCACCCTCCTCTAACGTGCCAGAAATCAGGAAACCAGAAAACCATGCCTATTAGCCCTGTCTCTAAAGTTTACAAGGTCTTCTTGTAAATGTCTTGGTTCCTGGGAAGGGTTCCGAGAAGGTAAGGATGCTGAAGAAGTGACTTTTCTATAAGAGAGGGGTTAATGTACCCACTTCATAAACAAACATAGGCTTCTTAGTGATCACTTACACTCACCAATTTGATTAGTTTCGCTAAAAGGTTCTAGCCGTGGTACTCCACCATGTTGTTGTGTTCCCCAGAACACCATGCCAAGAAGAGAGTGGCTCTAAATGAAACCTTTTACCAACAAAATGGGTCTGACACCTCCCTCTTTGCTTTTTTCTTCTTCCCAATTTTGGCCCAAGGCACATTTTTGGCGATGGGTTTTGTTGAAGATTCCGCTGGATAAATTGGTAACTTCTCTAGACTCTCTAATTATACAGTGATTTACAACCAGGCTCCTACTGATGATTTGACAACACACACATGAAAGAATGTTGGGAGGCCAGGTGTGGGATATGGGTAAGAGGTCAGAACTACAGTGTTAGAAGTCAGGATGATGGTTACTGGGTAGTGGGCGTGAAGATGACTAGGAAGATGCACAAATGAAAGGGGTTTCTGCGATGCTGGGAATGTTCTTTTTCTTGATCTGAGTGGTGATTGCGCTTGCGTATTCACTTTGTGAAAATTCACTCAGCTTATATATGTAGGGTTTATGAACCTTTTTGTACAAATGTTATTTTTCAAAAAAAAAGTTACCTTAAGGAAAAAAAGAGGCTTATCTTTTAAATACTACTGTAATGCTTCTAAAGCACAAGAAAACAGAGGCTAAGAATAGGGTACTTTAAACTTCCTTATGTTTAAAGCATGACAGCCAAGGATACACTACATGTATTCTGGAGCTCAAAGTTATCACAGGCACACTACCCACAGATTTTTTTCTCTAACAAAATAATGGCAGTTCTGTAACACATTATGGTATTAGGCTAACAAACCAAGCAGGCTCCGAAGTCTGACTTCTTTAAAGCTTAATTTTTCATAAACTGAATATATGGCTCATGAGCAAGTGGTCTGACATTTTGAAATGATCCTTACCAAAGGACCTTTTCATTAAGTCTTTCCTTCTATAGCTTGAGTTCAAAGAGGATTTATTCATCTAATACTAAACATTTCACTTTTGTTGAAGCATGTGGTTTAGTTGCATAACATTTATGGAGGAAAGTCATTCTAGGTAGAAGGGAATTTGTGAAAAAACTGAACACATAAATGAATGCATTTGAAAAGACTGCTGTTTTGAAAGTTCTTCCTTAGTAAATGAGTGCTGAAGGCCTGCTGGGTAATTCAAACAGACATTTATTAATGTTGGGTGGACTTTGGAATTTGAAAACTCATATACAGAGTATGATACATTATTTATGAGGCCATCAGGAGAGGGAGAAACTATCTCCAGGCAGTGTTATTTCAGTTTCTAAAGGTAATCTTTTATTTTCCCATGCACTTAAGTCATAAGCTTTTGCCAATATAGATTAAAAAGTACAACTTTATAGTTGTACTTAACAAACAGTATGATTATAAAGTCCAAGCTTATTTTCTTAAACAAACAAATGTATACCTACAAATTAATATTGTTAAAGTAATAACAATGGCCATCTGTTTATTAAAAATATTTGTCTAATTACTCTTAGAAATACCCCTTGAGTCACACAAGAAAAATCAGTCTTATCTTGTTCTTGTTCTTAAACCAAAAACAGCACTTCCAGATGGATCTTAAGTTTTGTTCCCTAGATATGGCTGTCCATGAATATTGGCCATTCACAGAAACCAACTGGATACTTGAAAAATTAAATATGAATGTACTGACTTTGAGGTTATTCACAAGAGAGGGGGCTGTGAATGTCAAAGGGGAAAATGAACCTTTACAATGGAAAGATGGAGGAGGTACCACTTTAACAAAGCAATCAAACTTGGTATCGCTAATGGGCAAGCTAGTTAGCACGTGCCGCCTGCTGTGATGCAATGTAAATATATGGCGCTACCTATACGAAGTATCCATGCCAAAACTGTTTGGCCTGAACCTAACCATACCTCGGGACCTAAGCCGTAGTAGATAGGAAATTCGGGCAACAGAAGAACAAGCTAAATAATAGCATGAGGGAACACTCAGACAAACCTAGAATGTGGCGCACTCTCTAAGACAGCTGGCCTAAATCTTTTTAAAAGTTAGTGGCTTGGGAAACAAAGATGAGGTATTTTAGAGATTTTTAAAAAGAGACTTAAAGAGACAGAACAATCAAATGCATTGTATGAACCTTGATTGGATTCTGACTTGAAAACGCAAATCTATAAGACATTCCTGAAGCAATTGGGAACATTTGGTGATGGGCTATAGAACAGATATTATCATGGACACCTTGTGAATTTTCTCAGATGTAATAATGATAGTTATGCAGCAGAAAATCATTAGGAAGAGAGTCAGGCTGAATCTTATAATGGTGAAGGATCATGATATCTCCAATGTACATTCAAGTGCTCAGAAAAATAATAACACAAATATGGCAAAATATTAACAGTTATTGGGTCAAAGTGAATGGTACACTGGTGTACACTGAACTGTCCTTCCTACTTTTCTGTATGTTTGAAAACTTTTGTAATAAAAAATTAGGCTCTGATATGGTATATTCCACAATGAAATATACAGTGAATATTACACAGCAATGAAAAAAATACATACAGATGTACCCATCAATCTGAGTAATCTTAGGAGTGTGGTTACATGTGTAACCAGGGTGGGCTACACCAGGTTCCGTAGCAATGTTGGTAATGGTCTAGGTTGTAAGTTGGGTGGTGGGTCCACGGGGGATTGTTTTATTATTGGGCTTCATAGTTCACATATATACATATATTCTTCTGTATATGTCAAATATTACACAGTAAAAATGATCAAATAATGTTTGTCCATTAAAAAAGAAGTCCCTTGACTTTAGAACACCTGCATTCTAGTACACATTCTGCTAACAGCTAACCCTAGTCTGGAGAAAGTGACTAAAGCTTGTCTTCCTCAGTCAAATGATGGTGTTGGGCCAGATCATCTTTATACTCCCTTTGAGGTTCTAAACTTCTTTGCTTTTGTTTATTATAAATATACTAACCCCCACTTCCACCCACACACACACCCCGCCCCCAGAAAACCCAATATACTTTCACCTCTGGGAGGATGGGTGCTAGGATTAGCCAGCTGCTTAAAAGAAAGATTTAAAAACAAATTACTCTCAACAGAATCTGAAAGGCAAATTTAGTTAGAAATTACTCATCTCCTCAAGTAAGAATTTGACAAGACAGGTAATACCCTTATTTTGTATATGAGTAGAAGAGCTTAATCTAGAGTGAATGGGCCCTGGAATAAATCACCTAATGGATTCTTCAGGAATTCCCTCCACAGCAAAGACTTCTTATCCCACTTCAGGGGAACTGGTGCATCAGCAGAAGCAAAATGAGCTTGAGTGCTTACTATCAGTTACATCTTCTCAACCCCTTGAGACTTTCCTTTGAGATCTATAAAAGCACTAATGACTAGTGAATATTACACAGCAATGAAAAAAATACATACAGATGTACCCAT
>NC_045438.1:65638508-65646004 GCF_002776525.5 Piliocolobus tephrosceles
GGTAATGGTCTAGGTTGTAAGTTGGGTGGTGGGTCCACGGGGGATTGATGAGCCCAAACTTTGAATTAATATCCAAGGCAGTGTTCCACTATCCTAATGACAACAGAAATGAACAGCCAGAAAAAAAGATGCCCATCATGACACAAACCTGTCATAAATTGTAAACTGTGACAGGCTGGTAACTACCACCTAGGAGACAAAACTAAACATACTGGAAAGGTAAGAAATATCATTTAAGGTAGCTTAATGTGCTTCAACATAGCCAAGCCTGCGTCATGGCACCCTCCAGACACTGATTAAAATATGATAGCAGATGCCTTTTTCATTCTTTTCTAAGGAAAGTGATGTTTCTCAACCTGACGTTAATTCTTTAAAAAAAGTGTATAGACTTATTTCATGTAAAAAAATTAAAGACACCAAGAGATGAAGGCATTTTCTTTTGTTTAGATTTCCACTTTTCTTCCCAGTCTTTAAATACAAAAGTGCCTTCTCTTCCCTTAACTACACCCACTCCCTTTTGTGACTGTGTCCTGTGCCTGGTTTAAATGCATTCTCTATGTCAATGACTCCTAAATTTATGCCTCCAGCCTCTCCCCTGAACTCCAGCCTCACACACCTAGTCACCTTCCTGCCCACTTACTTGAATTTGCAGTTGGCATCTCAGCCTTAACCTGTCCAAAACTGAGCTCCTGAATCTCACTCTCTCCTATCCTGCTCCTCCAAGTCTTCTTCGTCTCCATAAGTGTTGGGGTTCCAAACCCTGGGCTGTCTCGGCCCCTCATACATCACACACAATCTGTCAGAAATGCTGTTAGTTCTACCTTCAAAATGCATCCAAGGTCTGACCATTTCCCGCCACCACCATCGCACGTCTAAGCCACCATCCATTCTTGGCTGTATGATTGCGAGTGCATCCTACGTGGTTTCTTGGCTTCCACCTTTGCCTCTTTATAGATTATTTTCTATACGAACAGTCAGGCTGATCCTTCTGTTAATAACACAAGTTAGATCAAAATTCTCCAATGATTTTCCATGCCACTTAGAGAAAATCTAAATCCTCCTCCCCGAGGCCTGAAAGGCCAGATGTGACCTGAGCCCTCTCCTATCCTAACGTCCTAGTCCACTCAGCTTCAGTCACCTTGGCCTCTTAGCTATTGCCCAAGCATGCCCAGAAGGGCTTTTGCAAATGGTGTGCTTCCTCTCTGGGACTGGCTCCCTGCCCCTCTTCCCTCAGCTAGCTCCAGGGCAGACTCCCTCACTTCCTGCCAGTCCCTGCCTAAAATGTCACCAGAGTCCTTTACTAGCCACCCTATCTAAAATAGCAACATACCTGCCCCTCTCTGTAATTTATGTTTCTTGTAGCCTTTGCCATCTGACACATTATATATGTATTTGTGTTGTTTATTCCTACTAGACTGACAGCTCCAGGAGAGTGGGAACATCATTTTATGTCTTCACTGCTGTATTCCCAGTGACTAGAAAAGCACCTGGCACTTGGTAGATGCTTGCTTAACAGATTTACTGAATATACTTAATACATCTCATAGACACTCTTTTGGGTTTATATTTGTTAAAGTCCCAATTTCTTGTCATATTTTGACAGGGTATGCAGAGGAAATAAAAGCCTTTCCTAATTTCTACTTCTAAATTCACCACCTTTAAAAATTTCAGAGCCTTTTAAGGACTACAGGGTACCAACTGATGTAACTCAAAATGTATGCTAAAAGCAGTACATTTCTCTAAAGAAGACACACAAATGGCCAAGAGGTGTATGAAAAAATATTCAACATCACTCAAGATCAGGGAAATGCAAATCAAAACCACAATGAGATACCACCTCACTCCAGTTAGAAAGGCTATTATCAAAAAGACACAATATAACAAGTGTTGGTGAGGATGTGGAGCAAAGGGAACTCTTCCACGCTATTGATGGGAATATAAATTAGCACAGCCATTATGGAAAACAGTATGGAGGCTCCTCAAAAAATTAAAACTAGAACTACTGTGTGATCTTGCAATCTCACTACTGAGTATATATCCAAAGGAAATGAAATCAAGTATGTCAAAGGATACGTGCACGTGCATGTTTATTGCAGCACTATTCGTAATAGCCAAGATACAGAATCAGCCTGAGTGTCCATCAACAGATGAAAAAATAAAGAAAATGTGGCAAAAATATACAATAGAATAAGTTCTGGTGTTCTATTGCACAGTAGGGTAACTATGATTAACAATAATGTTTTTGATTATTTCAAAATAGCTAGAAGAGAGGATTCTGAATGATCTCACCACAAATAAATAACAAGTGTTTGAGGTGATGGATTTGCTAATTTCCCTGATTTGATCATTATGCAATGTACACGTGTATCAAAACATCACATTGTACCCCATAAATATGTGCAATTATTATGTGTCAATTAAAAATAATTTAAAAAGCAGTAAAATGTATACTACCCTTGGAAAATAACTTTATACATCAAGAGGAGATATTTAAATTAACATTATTCTCTACACCCCAAATTCTGCCCTACATACACCTTTGTATATTGACGAACTTATAGTAATTGTAGTAATAACTACACCTTTGTATATTGACGAACCATCACTATAGTCTTCCCTTGCCAATTTTTTACTCTTCTGGGAGAGGGAGGTTGTTTTCTGAGAGGGGCTGCCATAGGGAAAGAACACCCTTGGGCTTCTGGGGTGCTGGTAATGTTCCAATTCTTGGCTCAAGTGGTGTCTACTTGGGTGCTCACTTTATTTAAGTGTACATTTACCTTCTGTGAACTTTTTTCTAGGTGTGTTGTATTTCAAAATGTTAAAAGTAAATAAATAAATGAACAAACTGTCATAAAGGAGGTATCTAACTCATACTTTCCTTCCCCTACAAAGCCCTGGATAAATTCTTGTCCATCCTCTACTTGAATACCCCTTGGGATGAGAAACTCTCCACCTAACAAGGCAGCCACTTCTATTTTAACTGTATTAACCATCAGAAAGTTCTTCCCTGGGTCAAGTCAAAATCCATCTCTCTAATTTCTACTGGTTTTTCCTGGGACCTGCTACGGAATAACAGAGAGCAAGTCTAATATCTCTTCTATATGACCACCTTCCAACTACTCAAGGATAGCTGCTACCAATTCTCAATAGCCACACTTCCTGTTAAGCTGCCTAGAAGTTTTTAGTTTCTGATTTCTGAGGATCAAAAATCAGATTCTCTGATCTGTAACTGATCCTATTCCTACATTGTGCACAATCAAATCATTTTTCTAAGATATGAACAATGGCAAACCAAGACTTTTAGTAATAAATAGAATGCAAAAAGCATGTCTAAGGAGTGCCTTATTTGTTCACTGCGGAGATACTCCATACCACTTTAGGGACAGACTGTAAACTTTTTTGACTGTATAAACCATTAGTAAAAACATTTCAGCGTTCTCTGAATATATGAATATTTATAAATTATATACATTACCACTGAACTAATACATTATGCATATTAGAAAACATATACAAAAATAAAATCTTAAGAGGTGGAGACTTTAATCAAATAGAAAGAAGCTTTAGTGTCTTTTCCTGCATCTCAGTGAATGTCTTTCACATGCCGTGGGGCTTTGTGCTTCACCTTGGAGACCACATTCTTTAGTATTGCAGTCTGTACTTTCTATCCTCATTTCTCCCCTATCTGAGGTATTCCCATTTCCTTCAAAATATTCTTGCTGTTTCCTGTGATTTGTGAAACCAACCTCCTAGGGGCTTTGAACCAGCATTGTGTGAAAATATTCAAGGAAGTACCATGTGTGCTGGCTTCCATCCCCCCCCAGAAATATCAGAGGCGTGTGCTTTGAATTACCTCCTCTGAATCATCATGAAAATATAATCTGCTACTCAGCTTTGAATAAATCAGCTTCGAATAAATCAGCTTCCTCTGTGACAAGGAAAGCCTTACATTAAAAATTCAATTCCCCCCCCAACATTTCCTATATTAAATCTATATTGTTTTTAAGAGAGATGAATCATAACATAGGTGCAAAAGAACCAGAATTTTATGTGCCTTACAAAAATATACCTTACAGTTAATAATTACTTAACAGGATGACAAATCAGAGTCAGAGTGTCTTAAGTCCTTTTTCCAGTACTACACTCACAAAAAAACTTCATTAAAATTGTGTTTGAAAAAAAAATACTTACGTGCCCCAATGTACTTTCATGGAACAAGTCTTCTGCATTACACCAAATCCCTGCATTTCTTCAGTATCATCAAAGTAGGAACTTAGGATTCCTAACCCTTCTGGTTCAGTAAATAAGTCAATGTGACTAACTCTGTAATCCTGAAAAAATATAGATGCATAGACAGTAAGAATTGCACCATGCATTTAACTCTCTAGTAAGCTCATTCTTCTTCTTCTTACAACTAATCAAAATGAGCTTTAAATATACAAATACATTTCACAGAGTACCTGCCATTTTAGCCCTTTCCTGTTTCCATCCATGAACTAATAATCCACCTATTTTGGGGCAGACACACTTGCTTTAGTTATATAACTCAGTGTTGCATTCAAGCAAAGATCATCAGAAATGTATTTTATTTGAATTTTGGAATATATTTATTTTTCTCATCCTCACTTGACCCTCCTTGGTCTGGGGTTTTGGTTCCTTTGCTCTGATATAATTATCCAAGCACAGAGACTTTAGTCTATAGAATGGCTGCTCTTGGAGTTTTCCTCAGCCACTGCTTTGTGTCCATAAAGCCCTCTGTTGATTTGTGGTAACTCTCCTTGACTGAGTAAACCTTTATGATATTGGTTTGATCTAAGTCATAAAAGCAAAAGCACACATTCATAGTGATTTACAAATCTCTGTACTTTGGTCATTGTTCCATGCCCTGCATATCTGTGGTCCAAACAGTCTTCAAAAGGCCTCGTCTGGTCTAGTGCCTAAGCATTAATGGAATATTTATTGAACCTCATCTATGCAGCTGAGTTGGGTGAACTGAGCAACAGAAGAAATTTTAACACCTGAATAAGCTCAGATGAGGCTTTTCAAATGTTATCAAAAGGAACAACTCTAATGAACTAAAAAGGTAACCTCTAAAATATATGCTCTGACTTATGTTTATGTTTCAAGAAACCATGCACATGATCTGTAAAGAAAATATAATCCATGACATATCAGGAGCTATAACCATACCCTTTAACATGGCACCATTCAGAAAAATGTACCTCAAGGAAACAAATTAGAAAATTATAAATTACTGGCCAGGCGCAGTGGCTCACACCTGTAATCCCAGCCCTTTGGGAGGCCAAGGCGGGCAGATCACCTGAGGTCAGGAGTTCAAGAGCAGCCTGGCCAACATGGCGAAACCCCATCTCTACTAAAAACAAAAAAATTAGCCGGGCATTGTGGCATGTGCCTATAATCACAGCTATTCTGGAGGCTGAGGCAGGAGAATCACTTGAACCCCCAGGAGGCAGAAGTTGCAGTGAGCCGAGATTGCACCACTGCACTCCAGCCTGGGTGACAGAGCAAGACTCCATCTCAAAAAAAAAAAAAAAAGAAAAGAAAATTATAAATTATTAAATGCACAAAAACATTCTCATGGCATTACTTATAATAGTAAAAAACTAGAAACAACCTTAAGATTCACTGAAAGAAGAAATAACAAATAAATAATGGTACCTCATTTATGTACTAAATAATAAATAATGCATTGTTTCAATGGAATATGATATTCAGCTAAACCCTAAATCTGTGGTAACATGAAAAACTTTTGCTACAGTAAGTCTGCTACTATCAGACAAAACAAGAGATCTCATTTTCCTTCCCCATCTTCCTGAATGCACCCAAATCCTCACCCCACCAGATTGATACCTTCCCCAGTTCCAATCCCAAAGATGTTACCAAGGGGAGTGTGATTTTCAGGAAAGTGGTATAAAGAGAAAAAAAGGATTGAGAACCACAGTGTTAGGACAGACACGTGGAACAGCATTGTCCCTGTATTATGATTACAACTGCAGAAAAAGCAGACTAGAATATGGCCAGCAAAGGGTAGAAAATTCAAAAAATAAAGGGGGAGAGGGCACTTCATGATGGGAATCAGATGATATTTTTAAACATTGCTTTATTACCAATATTATCTGAGCAGTAAATAAAAACTCTAGGCAAAATATTCCATTAATGAGGACATTTTGAAATAGGGTTTCTCAAGTCTTACTTAGTCTTCTCATATTATATACTTAAAACAAATACAAGATAAATCATTTAGCATACCAATTACCATCTAAGTTACTCAGAAATGTTGACCCAGGAAGTAGGCGATGCTTTCCTCTGCCAAAACTGTTACTCATCTTTACTCATTCTCACGTCAGAATGTTCCTTTTCTCTGTATTGCATCTTGACACTCGTCTCCATTAAAACTTAGGATTTTAATTTTCTACTTAGAAGACACCATTAATTGCATCTTTAAGGTAAAGAATCATCAAATCCCAAGAGCCACAAAGAAAGACTCTGACAACACTTTTCTCATCAAATAACAAGAAACCAAGAAATTTTACCTCATCCATAAAGTGGCCTCAAATAGAGCAAGTAATATTTTGTTAAATCCACATGAAATTCTAGAGTTGATCAACCAAATTATTTTTGGATTATTTATTTTTCCAAAATAGAATTCCTATAAACCGCTCAAAGTAATCACAACTCATACAGCAAACAAAAACACTAAGTAAATGAAAAATCTGTTCATAGATGCAGAACTCATTTAAACCAAGTTATCAGGTAAAATATATTTGGAAGATGGGAACAGAAGGACAGGCATAAAAGATTTACCTTAAGGGTTTATTGTGAAAAATTATCTAACCAATTATGTTTCTTTTTAAATTCTTTAAAGTGTACAAATAAACTTAAAATACAGAAAATACATCCATAAGGCACCAAATATGTTTCCCAATCACTTATTTCGTGAAATGAACATTTCCCTTTAAGTACAAATCCATAAATATTTGTTGAATAAATAAAATCCAGATTTACTGCAACCTACCTGGACCACATGTCTGATGGAACCAATCACCACTGGCTTATCAGACTCTGCTTCCTCGTGACTTTCCAAACTGTCTTCTATACCCCAGAGACCAGAGAGTTCCAATTCTCCTTCTTCTAAGGGAATGGAGTGCCCTTCAAAATTTGGTTGCTCATACAAAATCCAACTAACAATAAAACACAGCAAAACCATTAGCCAGTCTTGGTGAGAGAGGCTTTGATTACTCAAATATCCTGGCTAATTGCCATTATATATATAGTATATTAGTGGCTAATTATCTAGCAATTAAAATAGCTTAAACTCTCCCTAACACTAATATTTTACTGGATATAATTAAGTCTCTGATAACTCATGAACTATATCAGGATCTTAGAGAACTTTGGAGTTATCTATCTGGACGCTATAGAGCTACTAATGTTCCAAGCAATTGCCAGGTGGTGGAGACTTATAAATGATAATA